>NC_081406.1:680130237-680319432 GCF_030272615.1 Cryptomeria japonica | reverse complement strand
AAGAGGGTGAAATTCCCTCGAAACATGTTTGGTCGTTTTCAATAAAATATTTTTACAACATGCTTTTTGTCCTGGTTCGAATTTTTGCTGCAAGTGATAAATTTGTTAATTTATAATGTTAATTTATAAAACCCTAAACCCTAAACCCTAAACCCTAAAACCCTAAACCCTAAACCCTAAACCTCTTGTCTATTTTAAGAGGTTTATTGATGACGCTTTTGGCATCTGGACGGGGTCTGAGCACTCTCTTCATGTTTTTCTGGATGCCTATCAAAATGTTCACAGCAAGATCAACATCAATCCTTGCATCTCCTCTTCTTCTGCTGTTCTTCTCGACATCAACTTTTTCAAAGGGCCGAATTTTTCCTCCTCGGGTATTCTTTCTTCTCAATGTCATCAGAAGAAATTAAATGCCTACCAATACATATTGTATAAATCTTGGCATCCTCAGCATCAGAAGAAAGCCTTTATTGTTAGTGAGCTTCGCCGTTATTTATTACGGGAATCTGAGCCTTTCGGCTTTGTCAGATTAAAAAGGCTTCTCTTTCAGCAACTTCGTGCCCGTGGTTATCCTAGAAGGTTCCTTCTACACTGCTTCAACAAGGTCTCTCTGAAGGACAAGTCAGTGCTTCTTCAGCGAGTTTCTTCTCCAAAGATAAGAAAGAGGGCCCCTCTTGTTTTCAAACTTGACTTTAGTCCTTCGACTAAAGCGATGAACTTGGGGGTCTCCCTAAACCCTGAACTCTTTCGGCTTTGCCAAAAAGTACCCGCGCTTCGCCATATTCCTCATCCGAGAATCTGTTGGCGAAATCCTAGACGACTTGGCTCCTTCCTGACGAGAAGTAGATTCTTCTCAGAGAGACCCATGCCTCATAATCATTAACTATTTTATTACTATTAATAATTAATAATGATCTATTATTAATTATTAGTATTAATATAATAGTTACTTATTAAATTTTATTAATTATTGATTAATAGTTATTCTAACTATTAATTTTTAATTAATAATTATTGATTATTGATTAATAGTTTTCTTAACTATTAATTTTTAATTAATAATATTTTTATTTTTGATTTTGTCTTTATTAGACATCATGTCTTTTTAGACTTTTTCAAAAATAAACTTTTTGGGCATATCTTCTAGAAGCATTGTATTTTGTAATTTTGAAAGATTGTAGACTTTTTAGTATCTCGAGGTTGATTTCTAGAAGCAGTGGATTTGTCTCCACATTCTATTTAATCTCCTCCTCTTCATGTATGTTTTCATTCTGAGTTAAACTGATGAGGGGTGAATTCCCCGAAACTAGTTTTGAATAGATTTATGAGATTTTGCATGTCTTCTTGCTAATTTGTCTACTCTTTCTACTCTTTCCATTTTTATTTCTGTATTTCTTCCTTCGCAGCCAGTGATTGCTTAAATTTTTAAACCCTAAACCCGTTGAGTTCTCCCCGTGTGTTGTGTTCAGCCCGCGTTTGGTGTCGTGATCTGTCACGGGCTTTGTTGCCGTGGCATCCGCTTCACCAATCGGCCCGCTCGTTGCTGCCGTCTACGGACCCCTTGCTTTCGTGCCACCCCGCCACGCATGATTCGCTCTACGGGCCTGGGTGTTTGGTCCGTCGTCCGCCCAACTTGCAAGCTGCGTTCCCGATTTTTTTTGGCCCCCGTGGGCCACTTGGACACGTTACCCCGTGTTGAGAACGGGTGATGTTCTTTCCACCCTCGCTACCATTGTTGACCGGCTTTTTTACCGGGCCCTTTTCTGGCTTTTTGCGTTCTTTCTCCACGGGGTTTTTTTGCAGCACTTTTTGGATCTATCAACCTTGTCTCTCCATTTTTCGTAGACATGCGCGTCTCTTCGGAGATCGTGGGCCCCTCTTGTTTTCTTTTTTGTATTTTTTGCATAAGGACTTGAGGGTTTCCCTAAACCCTGAACCTTTCGGCACTTGTGCCAAAAAGTTCCCGCGCACGCATAACTTAGAGGTTTATGCATATGTCTTTGTTTTTGTTTCGAGAGACGTGTTGATTGTTAGCTTTGTGTGTAAATTCGGGATAGTGGATTTGTCTCCACTCCCTATTTATACACCTCTTGTGTAATGTAATTTGCATGCTCACTGATGAGGAGGGTGAAAGTCCCTCCGAAACATGTTTGGGCAAATCAATAAAATGGTTACAAATTTTCATTCCAAGTTTTGCTAACTCAGATTGTTTTCATTAGCTGCCACTTGAAATTTTATTTCTAAGTGAACCCTAAACCCTAAACCCTAAAACCCTAAACCCTAAACCCTAAACCCTACATTTTACATTCTACTTTCTGTGTTATACAACTTTTTGTGTTATACAACTTTCTTTGTTGTTCTTCCATTGCTGCCAGTGATCTTTTTAAATTTTTAACCCTTAACCCTAAACCCTAAACCCCAAAACCCCAAAACCCTAAACCCTAAAACCCCAAACCCTATTATTAAACATAGGAATACTAGGGTTTAGGGTTTAGGGTTTGTTTTTTTTTTAACTCTAAACTTGTCTATTATTCCTATGTTTAATTTTTTCTAAGTTGAATTTTTTTCGAATTCTTCTTATTTCTCTAGCTTCGCTGCCAGTGTTTCAAAAATCCTTTAATCCCTAAACTTTTTTCACACGATGGCCCCAGCTAAGAAACCAGTGTCTGACCATGCAGCTACTCCCCACATTCCCGTAGTTGAAAGATCTTCATCAGCTGCAGGCCCTGTGAATGATACCTCTCTTTCTTCCGAGCCAGAATTAGCTTCCTCTATTCCTAAAGCGATTCCTTATGTTTCCATGCTCACTGATATTCAAAATCATCTACAGCAAATTGTTCAATGACTTGATCGAGAAAAAGAAGTTCGAGAGATCCAGATTGAAAACATTGATGACAATTTGGATGAAATTCGTCGCTCGCTTTGGGGGACTGAATCCTCTTTTGACGATGATCTAGTTCACCATGAACAAACTGCTGCTGTTGTTAATGCTCATGCTGATCATGAAGATGGCGATTTATTTCCTGAAGGCGGACTGGTTCGTGGCAAGTCCCTCGGGTTCTCCTACCCTCGTGCCCGTGCTCATGTTGATGTTGTTGTTGTAGCTCACATGGCCCCTGTTGTTCACGCGAGTCATGGAGTCTCGGCGGCTCATGAAGTCCACGCGGCCCATGGAGCCCGCAAGGCTCATGGAGCTCACGCGACCCATGCAGCCCGCAGAGCCCATGAAGCCCGTGTCACACATGGAACACACAGGCTCAAAGACCCTCGCATACAAAAAGACTCCCGCATGGAACATTTTGCCCACGCAGCTTGCCAAAATATTCTCGTAGCCGTGGGAAATGGAAATGGTGGTATTGATGCCGCTCACGCAGCCAATTCAGCTGCGCTTAATGATTTTCATGCTACTGCTGAAAATATTGCTCCTATTGCTGACAACAATAATGATGATTTTAATAATGCTAAAGATACTGCCAATGGCGATGCTTCTAGTCATCGTAAAAATACAAACTCTTCCAATCAGTCAAACAAGTCGCCTAGTGATCTTCCCGATGCAATTTCTTCTCTCCTTATTTCTTCTTTGAAGGAATATAAGAGATTACACTCTGTTGCAGATAGATCCGTTGAGTTTTAATGAAAACTCTGGGTTTTTAAAGATGCTGGCTCACTTCCGAAAAATCTCCAAATGAAGCCTCTGAAGGTGACTGTTAATGATTCAGAGGGAAATAATCTTCCGGTTTCCAGCTTCAAAAGCTTTCAAGCCGATGTGAACCAAAAATTTCTTCTCTCTTATATTGAAGCTATGGATATTACTTCTAAGAATCATGTTCTTGCCATTGAAAAATTTGTAAATTCTTTTCTAACTTCTTTACAGTCTGCCATAGATGTAATTGATAAACAAATTTTTCTTGGTGATTTTTCTGTACCTACTGCTGATTGGCATAAGCTTGCTAAAGATTTCTTTATAGCGAAATGAAATGATTTTGTTTTAGCTAAAGTCCTTAAACAGTCTGCTCGGGACGCTGCTGAAATTTCTAGGCAAGAGGCCCGTGATCAATCCATGGTGGATGCAGATCAGCTACCTCCAGAGAAATCTATTGCTGAATTAATAAATGATAAATTCTCCTCTCTTCAGAGAGATTTGCAGAAACAAATTGATAAGTAGTAACAGATGATGATGATGATGATGATGATGATGATGATGATGACGATGATGATGATGATGATGATGATGATAATGATGATGATGATATGCAACTAAATGCATTACTAAATGATATGCAACTAAATGTAATGATTAAATGATATGCATCTAAATCCAATTGTAGTCATTCTGTCAATTAAATTTGTTGTGCTCCTTTTATCATCATTGAGCTTTTCAAATGTTAAAATTTGATACAAGCATCGATGGTATAATTTAACCAAGATGACCTGAGTATCACTTACATGGATTTTGATATTGCAAGATGACACAAGCATCAAGGTATAATTGAACCAAGATGACCTGAGTGTTTCTTGCATAGAATAGCAAAGAGTTAACCTTTCTACTATGCAAATTGGTAATGTCCTCAATGATATGTTACCGATCACATCTTGAGACAAATTTGCACAGTATTAAGGCTTCAATCACAAACAACAGACAAATAAAATATCATGTCTCTAGTTTCAAGACATCCTTGAGTCTCATAGGAGATATGATAACAAAAATCAAACTACCATGGGTGAACATGCATGCTATCCTATGTAACTTGTCAGATAAAACATCTTGCTAGATAGATCATTGTTTGGTTTTGTTGAGGATATCACTGTGATGTGTTTGGATCTTTTTTAAATGTTCACCACTAATTATTTGTGATCTTTGTTTTTGCGAGATATGTCTGTGTTTGTGTGGTTGTTTGCTTCTTTTTGTAAGCTCAAATGGATTACCCTTGCTAAGGTCGGGATTTTTCCCCCAGTCTAGACACAATCTTTTGATACTTATATATACATTGATTACCAAACCATGGTGAGATATTACTGTAATGCCTGAGGTATGTACAAGGCCTTTTATGATAGATATGTATAATGATAGCAAAAAGTGGATGGTTTTTACCACCTGTTGCCAGGTTTTTACCACTTGTTTTTATTACACTTTTTTATTTCTTTTTTTTTAATATATTTTCTTGATTTTTTATTTTTTTTATTTTTTGAGAGATGAAACATGTCCTACCATCAATTGATAAAGATAAGACTAAATAGAACAAAATTTAGTAGACACACTGATCTATGTCATTGTTTTGATTATTCGATCATTGATAGGAATGCCTGGTTTCAAAGAGTGAGTACCCAGCATAAGACCGATTTGTCTAGTTTTGAGTGTACCTTTCCCTATATAAGACATGTTGATATTGATAGATGGATTGATTAACAATACATGTGATCAATTTGATTGTAGACTTTGAGAGTTTTGTAGGGTTTTGCCAAGATCAAGGGCACAATGAAAAGCACAAAAAGAGAGACAATAGAATGATAAGAACAAACTGTATTCTCATCAATATGCAAAATGATCAACTGGATTAACCAATACAATAAATATAGGCCTTCTTATATAGGTAAGGCCATATGGATGTACAGGCACACAATTATGACATGTGGCTCAATGAGAAACAAGGGTAGGTAAGAAATACTAGGGGTAGGTAGGAGAAATAATATAATATTCCACAAGAGGTGGATGACCCACCGAATGTGGAGTGTAACAGCAAAATAAGACCACAAAAGGTGGAATTTCTCCTACAAGCTCTATCCCTATGTGCACACTTCCCTAAGTGTCTCAAATCCAAACTATGAAAGATGCATTATCCTAAGTTAACTTAAGTAAAGTGTAATAATATCTAAAATGAATATTTATTTACACCAACACCCCCCCTTAAGTGCAACTTAGGGGAATGAAGACTCAAGTCAACAATGCAAGATGGGTCCCAGCTACTAGGCCATGATAGGAACCCATGTACAAAATGCAAAAGCAAGCAAAACCATGCAATGCAATCTCTCACAAACGGAGAAAGGGAGAAAACCCAGTGGGAAAAAACTCCCCCCCAAAAGAGAGATGAAAGTACAAAAGACTCTCAAAGAAGAAGGACAAAACCTCAAAGAGGAAAAAGTCCCCCCATAAGAGAGGAAGGAGAAGTCAGCTGACCCCCCCTAATGACACATCCCGCACCCCTAAGAGAGCTCACAACTGCTGGAACTTACTCTCTCGGTGAAAGGTTTGGTGAATATGTCAGCAACCTGCTCTGCTGTAGGACAATAATGCAAATCAATGACCTTCTCCTGAATGAGCTCTCAGATATAGTGCATATGAATCTTGATGTGTTTGGTCCGCTAGTGCTGGACCAGGTTCTTCAAGATTGCAATAGCACTCTGATTGTTGCAATGTAGAACTGTCGGTCATGGAGTGGTGAATCCAAACTCTATGAGAATCTGCTGGAGCCAAATGGTCTTAGTCGTTGCATTAACAGCGCCTCGATACTCAGCCTCAGTCGAAGAGAGAGCAATAGCATGGTGCTTCTTGCTCTGCCAACAAATGGGGCCCGAACCAAGGTGAAAACTATAACCAAAAGTAGACTTACGATCATCAAGATCGCCAGCCCAATCGGAGTCTGTGTAACCAACCAAGTGAAGTCCTGTACCTGCTGCATAGTGAATCCCATAGTGATGTGTACCCTGGATGTAATGAAGGATGCGTTTGGCGGCTTTCCAATGAAGCTCATGTGGTTCCTGCATGAAGCGAGAAAGCATGCCAACTGCAAATGAAATATCAGGGCGTGTATGGGTCAAGTAGATGAGACTACCCACAAGCTAACGATACAAAGTGGCATCAACTAGTGGAGAAGAACACTGAGCCTCAAGCTTGACTCCTAAAAGAAAGGGAGTCGGGGCAGGCTTACAATCAGCCATATGAAAGCATGCAAGTAGATCAAGAGCATACTTGGGCTGCGATAGTGTAATCCCGGAAGGTGACTGTGAAATTTCTATCCCGAGAAAGTAGTGCAAAAGACCCAAGTCAGTCATAGCAAATCCGTCATGCAAAGCAGATTTGACCCTGCTAATGATGGATGAAGTACTCCCTGTAATGATCAAGTCATCAACATAGAGCACAAGTATCCAGTGAGAGTCATCCTATCACAAAATGTAGACATTCGGATCGAAATGACACTTAGTGAACCCTGCGGAGAGTTGAAAGGAATCCATCTTGGTGTACCAAGCCTTGGGGGCCTGCTTGAGGCCATAGAGAGATTTCCTTAGTTTGCAAACCAAGGAAGTATCCTGGATGAAACCCTGTGGCTGCTCCATATAAATCTCCTCATCAAGATCACCATGAAGAAAAGCACTCTTCACATCCATATGATGTACAGCCCAACCATGAGCTGCAGCAATAGCAAGTGTCAAACAAATGGAGTTCATCTTGGCTACGGGTGCAAAGGTCTCAGTATAGTCAACACCTACAACCTGAGAGAAACCTTTCGCAACAAGCCGAGCCTTATACCTATCCACACTACCATCCGCTGCAAACTTGGTCCGATAGATCCACTTACATTGAACCATCTTTCTCCCCTTAGGGAGATGGACTAAATCCCATGTGTTGTTCCTCATCAAGGAACTATACTCTTCCTCCATAGCTTGGTCCCACTCAGGAACCCCTGATGCTTCCCTAAATGTCTGTGGATCGGAAGCAGTAGCAATGAATGCATGTGGTAGATCCTGATGCTGTGATCGAGTTCTCCGTGTATCTGAAGGATCCCCAACAAGAGAACCCGCTGTCTCAAGTGTCTGTCGAGCCCAATGAGGTCTAGGTGGAGGTGGAGAATGAGGCTCTTCAACTGCAAGTGGACCCTGCAGAGGTGGAACCCTGCGAGTCGGAGTTGAAGGAGTCTCATCATCGAAATCACTAGCATCACTATCCATAATGGAGGAAGGTGGAGGAGGTAGAGAGGCTAAGCTAGGAGAGCTTTCCTCAAAGTGAACACTCCTCTCAATGAACACCTCATGTGTCTCAGGATCCATCAATCTATATGCCTTAACACCCTCAGGATATCCAACAAATATGCAAGGCCGACTCTGAGGTTCCAATGCCTTGCGTTTTTGCAGAGGTATGCGAGCCCATGTGGGACACCCAAAGACTCTAAAATGTCTCACAATCGGTTTCCTACCAGCCCAAGCTTCAAAAGGAGTAATACCTTGCAAAGCTTTGTGAGGAACCCGATTCTGGATGTGTGTGGCAGAACTGATAGCCTCTACCCAAAAGGCGGGATCAAGAGAACATGCATGTATCATACAGATAGCCATTTCTTTGAGAGTTCTATTCTTGCGTTCTGCAACCCTGTTCTACTATGGAGTGTATGTGACAGAATGCTAAAGATCAATCCCCTCAAATGTACAAAAATCCTCAAGTCTTTTGTTCACATATTCTCTTCCATTATCTGTGCGAAGAATCTTGACCACTTTCCCTGATTGCTTCTCCACACGAGTCTTGAAATCTGTCAAATACTTCACTCTTATGAATGAGAAAGTAGACCCAAGTGAAGCGGGAGTAGGCATCAATGAAGGTGAGGACATAGCGGGCCTTACTAAATGAAGGTGCTGGAAATGGACCTGCTACATCACTGTGAACAAGTTGAAGAAGTTCCAAAGCTCTCCAAGCTTTCCCCTTATCAAACTTCTCTTCGGGATGCTTGCCCATGGAACAACCTGAACATACACCCTCTGAAAAACCGATTCGAGGTAGACCTGTGACCATGTCTTTAGTGCTGAGCTGCTGAAGATAGTGGTAGTTGAGGTGACCAAACCGCTCATGCCATAGCTTACTTTCTGAATTTGAATGAGTAAGCAAGGCCCTAGAAGGTGAACTTGGCACAAAGTGGGAGAATGAATAAAGCCTTGAGTTGTCATTGACTTGTCCCACTGCTACCAAGGCATCATCATCAAGTTCCTTTACCACAACTGAATCTAGTGTAAACTCAACCTTTTTCCCATTTCCATAGTGAGTGATTTGGTAGATAGAGAGAAGGTTGGTAGACAAGTTAGGAACATAGAGAACATTCTCAAATGTTCCATCATCCATGTCAACTAAACCTTTCCCTTCAACCTCTACTTGAGTATCATCACCTATGTAAATGTGAGGTACCTTAGATGGCTCCAATGAAGAAAACTGCTCCTTTGTAGAACCCATGTGATATTAGGCACCCGAGTCAAGTATCCATTGTTGTGAAGAACCTGTTGTTGCCACAAATGCTTGCCCTTTTCCCTTAGAATGTGAGGAAGAGGAAGGAGATGAATCCTTCTTTGTGTAGGCGGATGGCAAGTTGATGTTGTTTTTCTTAAGAAGATTAGTTAACTCATCAACTTGCTTTGCGTGGCATCGATGCTCATCATGACCATACTTCTTGCAATATGCACAAGTTGGTTTATCCTTCTTAGGTGGTGTCCCCTTCTTGGAAGAGGATGAAAAATCGCCTTGTGATGGAGAGGATGATTGTCCCTTTTCCTGGTGTGGCTTAGACTTAGAGTGCTTCTTCTTCTTGTTGGAATCTTTGCCTTGACTTCCTTGATTCCCTTGATTAGCCACCAAAGCCTTGGACTTTGAAGACTTGAGAAGTCCCATGTTCAACAACTTAGATTGTTCCAATATTAACATTTCTGTGAAAGCATCAAATGAAGGCATAACATAGGAACTCCCCACTGTCAAATGATGAGTTTGGAAGCTAGACACAAATGCTGCATATTCTAGTGCAAGCAAGTTGAATATCAACTGAGCATCCTTTTTGTCAATTCCACAATCCTTAAGCTTTGCTCTTAGCTCATTTGCTTTGGTGACATAATCTTGGATTGTATCAAAACTCTTGGGATCCAAGTTGGTGAGCTCATTGTCAATCTTATAGCCTCTGATTTCATCAACTTGACCATACAATTTCTGAAACATATCCCAAGCATCTTTGATTGTAATACACTTTTCAATATGAAAGATGAGGTCATCTGATACATACTTGCGCAAAGTTCCAAGACCCATGCAATTATTTGTGAGCCATTCTAACTAAGCATTAGGATCAGCCTTAGGATCAGGTGGTGCTGCTATTGTTCCATCTATGTAATGTATGAGACCCTTTTCCATTAATTTACTCCATACTTTAATTTTCCATGATGCATAATTATGTGGAGTTAAAGGTGGAAATTTCTGAGGACTCATTGCAACAAAAATGAAAGAGAACAAAGAGAGGCACAATCACACAAGACACCCTCCCAAATTCACTCAATCAAAGAACCCCCCCAAAAGTGATGATTTGGTACTTTATAATTAGTGCGTATACAATGGGCCACTTGCAAAAAATGGCAAAGTGGAATTCTGATTACAATTTTACAACTGCCTCAATAAGGCCAAAAGAGACTCAAACTAATAATGCAAGAGATCTAAACTAAGATCCAAGCACTTTACAAGTACCTAATAGGCCAAATAAGACCAATATCTGAAAGTACAATTTCCACTCAAAATCTCTGAAATCTGATCATAGATTATGAAAGTAGACGAAAAAACATGCACTTTAAAAAAAAAAACGGCACCTGAAAAAGAGGTTGTATGAGCTCAAACGAGGCCTTTGAAGTTGCAGAATTGAGGATTAGATAGGTACAGCTGAGAGAATCTAAAAATTCCAAAAAACTTGTGCACCTAAATCAGAACATAACCACACCACTGCGAAGATCACGAAATTTTAGCCCATTTCAAAAAAAAATTGCACCAAAAAAGGAGCAAGATATGGCCTTTCAAAGTTGGACTGCAAAACTGAAAAGCTCAATGAAGAGGGGGTCAAAAAATTTCAAAAGTCTGCTGATGTAGCGCTGACGTCAGCAATTTACGAGCTTAAATTTGACGACCGTATGACCATCGTGAAAACTTCACCTCCCTGCTGATTGGGCATCCGTACCGTACGGACTACTGACTGTGCGCGGTGACTGGGCAGCTGACTGGGCGTATAGACTACTGACGTGGCGGTCTGCGTTTGCTCTGTGTGGCAGGTGATGTGGCAGCTGACTGGGCTACCGGTTGTTGACCGCAGGCCAGTGGCCACCTGCCACGTGGCAGGCGCGGGTCTGCCTGTTTAGAGGACTGCCGAAGAGGAGGGAAGCCCTGCCGGAGGTTTCCTACGGGTCGAGAGTCGAGGGGCCCGACGGCGGGAGCGGGGCTGCCAGAGAGAGGTGCATGTCGACAACAGCGGGAGACTCGGGCGGCCGGCGGTGTGCAGAGCGGCCAGTGTGAGGTGTAGAGCAGCCGGCAGCGTGCAAAGCAAGGCGGTGACGAGAGCTCCGACAACGCAGGTACGACGATAACGCAGGTACACGACGATGCAACCTGCAACCTGCAGGGTACTGCGAGGTACGGAGGGGTCTGCGGACCCCCAAAACAACAAACAAATTTTATTTTTTTGATTTTTTTGATCGCTTTTTTTTTTTGAAATTTTTCTTTTCTCCTTTTTTTTTTCGGAAAATAATTAAAAAAATTTCGAAATCCGTACGATAATAGCCAAAATGGGGAAAAAAAATTTCTCACCAAAATAGGTTGACTTTATAGTCGAAATTCATGGAAACGGCCTCCCGGATTCAACAATGATGTCCAAATTGCTGTATGACGCCCCCAAAAAATGAAGATCCCCAAATCCAAAAATTGAAGCCTCCAAAATGCCTCCAAAAAACTAATCAATGAAGCCCTATAGGCTCTGATACCATGTAGGGTTTTGCCAAGATCAAGGGCACAATGAAAAGCATAAAAAGAGAGACAATAGAATGATAAGAACAAACTGTATTCTCATCAATATGCAAAATGATCGACTGGATTAACCAATACAATGAATATAGACCTGCTTATATAGGCAAGGCCATATGGATGTACGAGCACACAATTATGACATGTGGCTCAATGAGAAACAAGGGTAGGTAGGAGAAATAATATAATATTCCACAAGAGGTGGATGACCCACCGAATGTGGAGTGTAACAGCAAAATAAGACCACAAAAGGTGGAATTTCTCCTACAAGCTCTATCCCTATGTGCACACTTCCCTAAGTGTCTCAAATCCAAACTATGAAGAGATGCATTATCCTAAGTTAACTTAAGTAAAGTGTAATAATATCCAAAATGCATATTTATTTACACCAACAAGTTTTCCTATTGTTGATCTAATTTGATGGATGGTCCATGCTTTCATGCTTTGATTTTCAATTTTTACTTAATTGATTTTTTTTGTATTTTCTGGATATTTTGTGATTTTTACAATTTTTTGGATTAGGAGAAAGATGTATGTGTTGCCCTAATGTCCAGCAAGATAAGAAATATTATGAATGAATGAATGAACTATTGAGGTGGAAATGACTGGGAGAAAGACGAAGGTAGCTTATTATGGGATAGGAAGGGACATGTCAAGAGTTTTTTTTTTGAAATTGTGTTTTTGTCCTTAGTTTTGATCAAGATCAAGGATGGAAAAGGGGATATGGGTGGAGATAGGATATAGATAGGGGAAACAAGATAATAAATAGTGATGGATGATGGAAGCAATGAATAGATAGGATAAGGGATACGGACTAGAGGGTATGGATAAGGTGAAGCAATGAATAGATAAGATAAGGGAGATTGGAGGAAGGATAATGGGAGATATGGTAGGAAGGATAGAGTAGATGAAAATTTCCACCAAGTACAGAGGTCTCTATTTGTAAAAAGGTGATATGTAAAATTGTCACAACATCTAGCTCCACCCAAATAAGTGTTCATAAACTTTTCAAAGATAGAGACCCAACCCACAATTAGAACCTCCGAAAAATTCAACCAAACATATCTAGAAACTAGGAATCAGGCTCAAAAGGGAAGAACAATCCCAAATTGGATCAAGGTACTTAGTCTTTGATTTCTCATGTGTGTGCAAGTGGGTTTATTATGCCTCATATGATCATTGTAATCTTTAGAATCCAACGTGGCTAGCTACATGAGTTACCCTGACTTCAAAAGCATCCTGGATAGAGCCTCGCTGCCAACAAGCATCCATAGCTCCGATGAGATTATCATTGTAATATAACAAATATTGCTCCATTTCCAGCCAAGCGTCCATAGCCCTGATGGAGTTATTTGCATGTTCCCATAGCCAAGCCTTGTGATAGTGCATTTCATTCTATTTTCTTGATATTTCTTTTCTTGCTCACGCTTTCGACTTTTTGATATTACCTTTTTCTCTTGTTATTTTTCTTGCATTGGATTCTAAGTGATGAAACTTACATGGATCTAATAATTACAATAGCGCTAAAGCAAGATTTTAGATTTTTCACTAGTCTTGTCTTCGACTAAAAGATCACAATGATTTAGAGAAATTGATTAAGTGTATTAGATAGAGTAATCAAAAGATGTTGGTACCAAGATACAATAAGTGGTTCTTTTATGGATTGAGTGTGCATCCCAACCAAAAGATAATGTTAAAGAGAAACAACCTTGGATTCTGAAGTGTTTCATGAATAGATATCTAGGAAATAGACTAAGCATGAGATTCGAGCATGGGCGAGCATGTGACAAAATGGCATAAATGCCTATTTAATAGATGACGGATTTATGCAAAGGTTTGAATGAAAGGGGTGGAAGAATGGAAAAGAGGTGTTGGATAATAGATAGGATGTTTGAAGATTTGTGCAAGGATAGATGGAAATATCTTCAAGATGAGCATTGGTACAAAACTTGAGAGGTGATGAAGTGATGGAGGAAATGTTTTTAACTTAGATGGAGGATCAAATGTGGATTCTAGGACATGAGGACCCAAAATAGATGAAGGGGATGTTGGACCTATGATAGTGGATTTTGAGATGTAAGGGCCCAAAATGGATTTTGAAGATGGATAATTATTAAATGGACGATTGGAGGACTTATGAGTGGAAGAAGCTTTTGGATTAGCAAGTTTGGATGCCAATTCGGATTTTTGTTTGAGATGCATTTCTTCTATGAGTTGCTTAGGAATCCACATGGTTTTTGAATTTTTCTTTTTGGGCCTTTGTGCCCTATTGGATTTTTCTTTCTTTTGGATCATAGTTTTCTTTTGTTGAGCATGTCTTTTTGAATGGACATCTTGATCCTTGAATTTTTGTGAATTCCTATCTTTATGCATTTTAGATTTGGCACATAAATTATTTTCAATAGAATGATATGGGTGCATGAGGATGTATGACTTGGTGATTGTATGGATGGGATTATGGAGGGAGAATGTTGGAAGGATTTCAAGGATGTGTGCCTTTGTTGATCTTGCTTATGGATCATTTGAGGTGATGGAATTGTGGATGGAGGGAGGTATGGACCCAAGATGGATGGAAGGGATGAAGGGTTTGACGTTGGAATGAAAGGACCTAAAATGGATTTGGAGGATGAAGGGATACCTTGATCTTGACTTGGAATAGGATTATTTGAGTTTTTGCTTTTCTCTTGATTTTGAATTAGATCAGTGAAGGAGATGGAAGGGATATCATGCTCTTGCTTAGGAGGTGGATATTGAATGAGACTTAAAAGGGCACTCTGCTCTTGAGATGAAAGGGGATCATCATGGAATGAATACTAAAATATTAGGGGATCATCATAAGATTATTGGCAGGTGGGATCTTGAAAAAAAATGGGATTAGATTGGAGAGTCATGATATCTTGATCTTGATTTATGCTAGGACTCATTTCCTTTGACTAAGATTTTTCTTTTTCAAGCGACAATGGATGGTCATACAAGTTATCAAAGTTTTGGTTTGGATAGGTTGATTTGGTAACAAATACCTTGTTTTGACACCCAAGCTTACTAAGTCAAATAGAGGGTTCGATATTCCCCTATTGATGTGACTAAGTGCGTCAAATGATATAATAAAGTCCCATGATCAAGGATGATGTATCCTAATATTGGAAACTAGATTGATTTGACTAACTTAGATACCTATACTAAGTATCTGATGTTGATACTTATTGAAATTGTGAAACTTATATCACTAGTTGATAATCCTTTCATTTTTCTTGAAGAAATCTTGTCTATGACGATTGAATCTGAGAGAAGAACTAAAAGGGTATCCAAATCAATTTTTGGATCTCTGAAATTCGGTGTAGAAACATTCTCTGTCTCAAATGCTCTAAATCAAATGTGCTAAAAGATTGGTCAAATGTGCTAAAATATTCATCAAATATGCTAAAAGATTTCTCAAATGTGCCACTCTGTAGGATTTTCTGATTTTCCAAGTTTTTGGATGATTTTTTTGATTGTTGAATTTTTAGCAAGATATTTTGTGATATCTAAAAAGAACATAGAAAACACTAATGAACGCAATAGCATATTTGTCCCTAATCTAAACATGGAGTGTATATTCTTTGAGGTTCTTTTCAAATCCCTATTGTTTTCATTGGTTTGATACAAGAATACACATCAGGAAGATGCTTTATCCAAGGGTTATCATTAATATCATAGCCCACATCCCTATACTCCTTCAACTCAAACAACCATGTCACACCCTAGGGTACGCTTGTTTTTTTGCCTTTTTCTAGAAGTTGAACCAAAGAGGATTGCTCCTCAATTGGATCGTTTTCTTGGGAGATGTATGGTGTGTGTCTTGGGGTTGGATTCTTCCCCACCCTTGCACTATGATATTACCAATGTTTGGTTATCGAAATGGCGAAAAGCTTCTACTTTTAAGGCTCTTGGTAAACGTTTCATTCAGCGCGGTGAAAGATAAAATCCCTTAAGAGGCTTCCCAACCTTTATAATAAAGGTTTTCTTGTATCTCAAGGATGTTGGGGGAAGGCTATCAATGCACACTATCATTGGAGGGGATTTTCATTAGCCTCCACATTTGATTATAGTGGGTTGGTAAACTTGGCCATAAAGTCGTTCCCCTCTCACCGACCTTAAAGGCACCTTATGGGCAACTCAGGAGGGAAAACCTTCTAAAGATTTTATACTACTGCATGAATTTGAAGAAAGATTGAAATACTGAGTTTGGCTTTTTGATCACCCAATTAAGGAGAAAGCATATACCTATCACTTTAAGACAAAGCAATCAATGTTCATTTTAATCCTTCATAGCAATTTGTTTTTCTAACTTCTATTTGGAGATTTTGCTCTAACAAGCATGGTGTTCAATTTTAATCCCACAAAGCAATTTGTTTTGAACTTTGAAAAATTAACTCTTGGTCAACAAAAGCAAATTGTGTGGTCAACAAAAGTAAATTGCTTTGCAAAAACCAAAAGTGGCTTGTTCTTTTTACTTGCAACAAAAAAAGTTGATTGTTTTTTATTAGGGGAAAAGCAAGTTTTGAGGGGACCAGAAACCCCATACAACAGGTTTTGGAGGGACCAGAAACCCAATAGATTTTACCGGGATCTAGAACCCAACAAAGCAGGCTACTAAAAGAAATAAACAATGAAAAATTGCAGCCAAAACCCAGCAAAGATGACTAAAACCAGCAACAACCAGCATAGTCATGCCACACCCAACAAAGCTACAACTCCAAACTATAGCACAAAAGAGTAATAATCGAGGGTATAACAAGCACCCTCAGCCAACTTTTGGGGTTTTGAAAGGTACCCCTAACCTTCAATAACACACCAAATTACACTAGATATTCATACAATTTGAATTTGGCTAGTAAGGGTTTTGAGAGGCTCCCTCAACCTTCAAACTGGGTTTTAAAATGGAACCCAAAACTAGCAACTAGGGGTTTTTCCAGGCACCCTCAACCTTAAATAATGAGCTCAGAACACCAGACACAAGATTTTCCCTAAACCAAAGACAACAGAAAGACTGACTGGGCCCTTTAAAACTAATAGCAACCAGCCTACCTGTGGGATAAACCAGGAACCCACCACTAGAAAAAGGGGGAATAAAGACCCCCAAAACCAGAAGGAAGGAGGACAAACCAAGAAACAACAAAAAGGAACCAGTCTAGGAGACAAGCTGGGAGTCTGGGAAAAAGAACTTCCAGATCCACCCAAGGAGACACCTTTGAGAGAAGAAACAGGCATCCATAGCCAACAGCAAGAGGAGCACCAAAAGTAAAAAATCCCCAACATTCCATCTCTCCACCTCAATAGGAAAGATCTCCACCTCTACAGGATGAAGAATGAAGCAAAAAGACAACAACCAGTTCTCTCCAACAGCAAGCAAAAACCGTCCCTTTCCCCTCCACCAAATATCCACCTCCATAGGAAATATGGTCACCTCTAACAGACAAGGAGGGGAAAAGAAAAAGAGCCAAGAAACCCCTCTCAAAGGTTCACACCAAAGACAACTCTCCACCTCACTAGGAGAGTAGCCCAACAAAGGAGAACCAAAAAAAGAAGCTCTGTTGAAGAAACAGAGCACCAAAGGCCAGGACAGCAAAAAATCCTCAGCACAAAGGAAAGGAGAGAACACAAAGAGCCTCTCCACAAGAGATCCACCAGGGTCCCAAATCTTCCCAAACACCATCCCAGACACAGGTAGGAGAACACCACCCACCAAAGAAAGAGCAGAAAAAAGGCCATTGATAGGAACCACCGCACACTCCTGAAGACCAAAAATAGAGGCCATAAAAATCCCATGCTAAAATGCTTCCATCGCTGCCGCAGCCTCCACTCCTTCCTCTACACTAAACTCCTCCACCCACCAATCCAACAAAGAAGAGGCATGAAGAGCCCCATCAGACAGTCACGACATGGAAGGTGAAAGGAGGAGAGGGAGGAAATCATCCTCATCTACAACACCATCTTCCCCATCTTATGCAACTCCTTTGCACAAAACCCCTCCTGCTCTCCCACTCTCTATTATAAAGAATGTTACATTCAAGGTTGAATTTGTTGTTTTAAAAATAAATAAATTAATTAAAAAAAAACTTGATTATTCTTTTTAGCCTTTTGCAAGAAATGAAAATTTGTTGGTTCTTTTTAAGGCCCAAATGACAATGATCCTAACTTGCAAAAGTGGAAGTTTGTTGTTCTTTTTATGACCTTTGCAAGAAAATGAAGTTCCTTTTTATAAGCCCAAACAAAATGTGATGTTCTTTTTATGCACCAAAAGAGAAATGAGTTCTTTTCAACTTTACCAAAAAAGAGAAATGAGTTTTTTTTAAACCAATTTGAAGAAAGTAAGTAAAAAGTTAACTAATCTCCTTTTAAAACCTGCAAAACATTGTCATACATGTAAGAAAAATCAATTAGCTACCTATAAAAATCATGGTTGTCTAGATGAGCCTAACAATTTTCAGACCTTGTTACAAAGTTTTGTCTTTGTTTTATGTGCACTAAAAAATTGCACTCATGCGGTAGAAGATTTTACAAATGCGCTAGAATAGTGTTCATATGAGCCAGAAGATCAGGCATATGTGTTGCAAAATAATTTATATGCACTAAAAGAATAGTTAAATGTGCTAAAAATCAAGGTAAATGCGCTATAACAGAGGTTGTATGTGCCAGCAAACCGGTTATATGCGCTAAATCGGAGGTTATATGCATCATTGCATGTTTCAGAATTCTAAGCATGAACCTATAAAAAAATGGTTAGAAATTTGTGGGTTGCCCCACGGTGGGCACCAGAAATGTATGCTGAAAATGTGTGGTAATTTGCAAATGAGAAACAAACAACTCAAGCACACCAAGGTAACATTATATTAGAGGATTCAAATCATAAACAAGTTAGTGAAATAAAATCTCTAAAGTTGTATCATTGTTCTCTATCTCCAAGGATCCTATAGAATGAGTGATATATGATCTAAGATCTAAATGAATGCAACTAAGATCTTAGTGAGATGGTGTTGATATGAAACTAGATATGTTGCAAAATGACAAGATTAGGATGAGATTAAACTAGCATGAAGATGATATTAAGATGATATTAAGCTAGCATGGAAATGAACTAACATGATTGTTGGCAATATTGCATTATAACAGACAATGAAAGATTGTTGGCATTTCATAAGGATATTGAGAAGGTTGTTGATGATTATGGATATAACTGATTAAAGATGTTTTACTTTCTTGATATTATTATTTTGTCATTGATGTCAAGAAATTGATTTTCTAATTCAGTATGATGTTGTCATATCTTGAGAAGTATGATATGAAGATTATAAAGATGTCAGTAAAAGACACAGGAAAAAATATGATGAATAAGGGGATGAATAAGGTATTCAATAGGAAACTACTACCGAGTCAGATAATGATGAGATCATGATGTTTTAGATTGTTTTAACATCATACATATGTTGTAAATTGTAAAGGTTAATACTATACTATGTTATCAAGCAAGGAACCTAGTCAGTAAACCCTAAGGAACCTAGTTGGTAAACCCTAAGGTTATCGCTATCAGTTAATGAAGGCGGAATGTCTACCGAGTGGAGTTTAGTATTCACCAAGTTGTAACCGAGCTATAAAAGAATGCATTAAATGTTTACATGCGGTATTTAATGAAGGAAGCTGATGAGCTGGAGCGGATTAAATGATTGGTAAGTCGTGAATGAAGTTTGTTAATGAATCTAAGGCAATGAAAAATTGGCATGAAGATCTACAGCTCAGATTGAACCGCAATACCCTGGTGCAAGTTCCAAGACTATTATGCAAGTTCCAAGGCGGGGTAAAACATTTTCAGATTGAAAGATGCATTGAACCTGGACAAGATTGAAGATCTGATGGCTATGATTGATCATGGGAAATGTGATCAAGGAGATTAAGTGGTTATCTAATTGTTTATAAATAGGAAACTATTGATAAACAATGTATGTGGGCAAGTGTATGCATAGGGATGCTACATAGTGATTACCGAGCACAGAAGCTTGAAGACCTGTTAGAATAACAGAGTATAGAAGCCCAGCAGATAGACAAGATTAGTTCTATGTCTAGATTGTATTGAACAAATAGTAATCTGCTTTAGCATTTTAGATGTGAAGTTGTAGATAGATTTTTATTACTGTTATTTGTGAAAGTGACAAAAAATCTCTTAACCAAGTGGACTTAACAGTCTTATATGTAAACCCTCTAGCAAGGTGATGTTCTGATTGAGTGTTTGAAATCCTTTAACAAGGTCACTTCTAACAAAGTGAAGATCCTAACAGATCTGAGGGAAATCCCTTAACCGGGTCACATCTAGCAATGTGTTTGTAATCTTTAACAGGATGTTCTTTTAACCGAGCATACTCTAGAAGAGTATATTTCTTAGTGGGTCTAAAATCCCATAGTGGTTTTTCCCTATTTGGGTTTCCACGTTAAATCTGGTGTTATGAGGTTTATATTGTTCATATGCTTTTGAGTTTGCATGTTTAACAGTTTGGTTATATTACTGATATATATGTTACTGAGGTTGAATCTGATGTTTTTATGGATGATTAAGTTTGTATGATTCAATTTGTACTTATATTAAGTATCAGAACTATCAATGATATATTACTAACATGATATACAAAACCTAACAAATCTATGCTATGATGCTACTAAAATGATCTAAATGCTAAGAGAGGGAAAATTAAGCTCCTTGATAAGTTGCACAAGAAAATTAGCTATAGCTTAGATGCAATAACTTGGTATGGGATCCTTGATATGAATAAATGAGCTCTATTTATAGAAGAAATGGTCAAATGGATGGCCAAGATTGAATTGGCTTATGAAGGGTCAAGATTGAATGATTTTCAATCCTTGTGATATTTTCAACTCAATCCCATGTTGACAAGTGTTACCATGAGATTTCTTAAGAGGAGAGGGAAGATGGTGCAAGGCACACATCACTCCAAGCAATTTTGGTTTGTTCTAAGTATTTTTGTGTTTATCATGTTGTAATAATTGGACCAACCATTTTGGGACTCAATGAAGCCATTGTTGAGTTGTCCAAAAGTATTTTTGTATCTATCATGTTGTAATAATAGGACCTACCATATTGGGACTCAATGAAGCCATGGTTGAGTTGTCCAAACTTTTGTTGTGTTCAGGATGTTGATATCCTAGAAGTTGTAATGTTGATGATGGTCATAGGTGCATTACTCTAGATTAGGTTCATTATGTAATAGGGTGAAATATATTGTTTTTAAGTCTCCTAGAATGCATTGAAGTCCTTTTTGAGCCTTAGAATGCACTTGAGTGCCAAGTCGCGTTCTCAGGATGAAAAGATGCAAAAGTTGTTGAGCAACATTTACAATTTTTTGCAAAAGTTGCAATTGTGTTGATTGGCATTGAAAATTTGGTTCAACCAACTAAATCAGGTTTTTAATAGCCAAAAAAAACTTCATTTTATGTGTTAGAAGATCTGGAATGCAAAAAACAAGATTCTGAGTTATAAGGAAATCTTGTTTTGACACCATTTTGATAGTTTTGTTTTGTTTTTACTGTGTTGTATGGTCCAGTATGGGCTGGTCAGAAGAATCTCATTGCAGGGGACCTCAGTGGGATTTGTGACCCACAATATTCATTTATTGGCCAATAAGAGAATATTACTGTTTACAATAGGGGCCTACACATGCAGGAAGGCCAAGTGCCTAGAACTCACTGCTAAGTTACAAAGGAAGTCACACTGACTTACAAAAATGGATTATTCAAATCCAATGTCTTGTACTGCTTAAGATTAGCATCTGCTATGCTAGATTCAGTACCGGTTTAAGCTCTTCTACATACATAAACCCTTAACCAATAATTCGCATATTAGGTCTGCTACCTTCTATTCATATTTCGCATCATATCATATCCTAAATGATCTACAATTATCTCATACATATATGAGTCATATTACAATCCGCCATGTGAGAATACAAAAGATTTTACAATTAATTATAAAATACATTAATACAAAATTGTTGTCAGCCAAGGTGTTGGTAATCTTCCTTTTCAGTGTCGGTGTTCTATATGTCGGTGTAGAGTCTGTCTGTGCCTGTGCCTGCCAGTATCACATGATTGTAAGGTTGCCATCAATGACAATACCTTAAATCACCTACAATTTCTCATTGAAGTGTGCATTTGTCAACAATCTCCCCTTTGGCATTGATGGCAACACTCATGAGAAAAATCCAAAAAGAATGTGTCCAACAATGGTTTGCCAAAATTGTCTTACCAAAAATGAGTGCTCAATAATGTATGCTCCCCCTAAGTTGATGATGTCCTGTTCTGATCATTTTTCTCATCTCACTACTCCCCCTTTGACATCAATGACAAAGGTTGTCATTCACTGTCAGTGGAGTCCTACCTAGATTCTTGTAACCGGTGGGTCACAATCTGAAAAATATTTGTCAAAACCAAATTTAAATTGTCGATGAATCTTTTGCTATCCTGTAATGCCTCATGTTCTCTGAACTGTACCAGTGAGTATGTGCATTTGCTCTTCCGGTGTCTTAAGTCCGGTAACTAGAGCCTCAGAAATTTATTTTCTCAAAGAAATGAGGTAATCTAGTTTAGGACCAAGTTGACATTTTAAGCTCTTTGCCTTATCCTTTATTCTCTCTTTGTCCTTCTCTAACTTCTTAATTTTCTCTTCTAGATCTACAATTTTCTTTTCTATCTCCAAAAATGAATTGGATGTACCTATCAGATTGTCAACAATATTGTTAATCTCATCTTGTGCTTTGTTGATTTCCTTGTCTAGATCTTTTGTTAGAATATTTGTTTTACAAGTGTCTCTATATAGTTTCTTGAAATCAAAAATTATCTCTCCAAGTTTTGGTAATACGGTGTCCATTTTCTCCTTGTTCTTCTTTACAATTTCGTCAAAGAATTTCTCTTTTTCCTTAATCATTCTCTCCTTAAATGTGTCCTCATTTATTTGATCAATAGTCAATATGTTATCGGTGATGAATTTAGACAATGTGTCTAGTTAACCTAAGGAATCCTTATTATCCATAATGCACTTTGGTGCTATCAATTTAAGAATAGGAATGGTGTCATCAATAGCCTTATAGGCTTGTGCATTACACTCTGTGATCTTCTTTATTGAATCCAATAAGACCTCTGTTATATTTGTAGGTCAGAATTCTGCTATAGAAGTACCAGATGTTTGTCCAAATGTTCTCACAATATCCATGCTACCGGTTGTAGTAATCACCTTGCTTGATTCGACCTCTGGGAGGTCAGTCTATGTTTGCATTTCTATAAGTAAAGGTTTGGGCTTTTTCAGTTATAGCCGGTGGCACTCTTTGTCTAAACTTGTGTCTCAACCTATTCTGGTTTCTCCATCTATGTCTCAGAAGGTTTTTCTGAGCTCTCAAAAGCTGGTTTCTCAGGTGTGGCCTCTGTATGCACTTCCGATTTCTCCGTTTGTACCTCTGCACTGTCCATTACTGGTTCTCCTAACTATTTTCCAGTTTTATCTACCGGTTCCTCTAATGGTTTACCAGTGGTGTCCTCTATTGGTTTCTCTGTCTGAGTAGGTTTTTCTATCCTTATGTTTACAGTATCATTAACCTTAACCTCAACATTTGCAATCGGTGACTCAATAGTCACTTCTTCCTTCTTATCCTCAGTGGTTTCTTTGTCAACCACAATATTTACTTCTTGAGTATCTATATTTTCAATGTACAAAATTTCAGATTCAGGATTAGTATCCTCTAATGAAGTCTCCATACTCTCAGTGGTCGGTTGACTATCTATAGTTTCTACCGGTGGAGTATCCGAAGGAGGTGGGGTTAAGTTATCAGTTATTTTTAGGCTTGGAGGTCCACCTACCTTACCCTTTCCCTAATCCCTGTCCTTTTGATATACCCTAATAGTCTTGGGTCTTAGTAATTCTTCCTATTTCTCTTTTTCTATAGAGAATATATCCCATGCATCTGTTGTTTCTTTAGAGACTTCATTCACTCTACCTGCCATCAATGCTACATGCGGGTGAGCAGTTGAAAATACTATCCGGTTAGCTTCACTGATTAATTTGTCTATCTCATCAGGTGAGTTTACTGGATGCACTGCAAGTAGTTTTTCAATTTTTATTTTCTTATCCAACTCAACAACAACTACCCTTCTACCTTCTAGTCTTCTATACAGATCATTGGGTATTTCATCAACAATTTTCATCAAAAATTTCTTGTATATATCTAAGTGTAAAATTACACTGTTCTCTATGCTTTCTTTGTCATCAGCAAATAGTGTGTTCTATAGTTTGCTAATGTTTTTCAACTTTCCATCTTCAGTTATTTCACTTAAGAGTTTATCCAGTTGAGCAATATCTTGTTTTACTTTCTTCTTCTTAGGAGTCATCTTTTTCGCTGGAGGCCTCACTGCCTGTTGCTTTTGTCTAGTTTTCTTAAGTGTGGGTGAGGGTGCTGGTGAAGGTTTTATTTTCCTTTCAACCCTTTTTAATATCATCGGTATATCACTCTCAGAGGAAGTTCCAACTTGTGAAAGATGAGTTTCCAGTTGAATTCCTTCCAACTCACTTTCCTTTATACCAGTTTGTTTAAGGACATCTTCCTTAATTGCTTTTGCTTGTCGGATTCCTTTCCTTACTGTTTCTTCAACCTTCTTAACCCTTTTCCTAGACTGAATTCCACTCTCAATTGTTTATGCATTTCCAAATACTTTCTCAGTGGGTTCCTTTGGTGCTTCAAGGAGGGCTTCTGCATAAGTTTCAATAATGTTATCATCTATCTCATAGGCCATTTCAATTACCCAGATAGTTCTAGGGACAACTGCCTCCATCCAGATTTCATCCTTTTTAATTACAAAAAAAAATTCCTTCTGATATTTATCTACAATAGCTTGTGACAGTCTTATTCTAGTTTTCATTCGAGCCTTCAATGCTTGAAAATGTTCATTTAAGTTTTTCTCCCTGTTTTCTCCCATATTGTTCAATAGATACAATAGTTGCTTTCCTACCGGTATATCAAAGCCAAAATCTCTTCTACCAATACCAGGTACTTGTTTAGTAATGTACAACATTAAACAGACAAGCAAATTTCCAAATCTAAAGGTTCATTTCTTATCTCCTTTAATCTTCTTTAGATTGTCTATCAATTCATCTTTAAGCCATTCGTACACATCTATTCTAGCATTATCATTGACCATGTCATATGCACTTTTGATACATAGGCTAGAAACTGAGTTCAACCTATTTGTATGTGTGGCTTTGTAACCTAAGATCATATTGATAAATATGACATTGATGTCCTTTACATCATTTACCCTTAGAGACCTTTTGTCAAAAGTTGCACCGGTTAGTTTCATCACTATGTCATTCGAGACCTTCTTTGTTCTGTCAGGTTTGCTACCAGTGGAAGGTAACCATGTTACTGCTTTTACTGCTTCTTTTGTGATTTTATGAATCGAATCCAACTAGAAGAATTAACCATGGAATCTGCTTAGAACAATTCTTATAACATCCTCAAGAAAATCAAGAATGCTAAGAATATCCACAAAGCCTAGGGTTTCTACTATCTTGTGTTCCGAATTGATATTTTCAAATTGATCACAAATCACAGGCCTATACATGTTTTTGATCTCCTGAACACCTAATTCCTCTATATGACAATGTATGTATATCCTAGGGTCTTCAGCATATACTACTCCCTTAGGAATTTGAGAGAATGCACCTATGCTATCATCTTTCTTCGCAATTTCGGGAACCAGTTTGAATACGGGTCTAAGGCGTTTAATAACCTCTATCACGGTAGGGTTTACAATGAATTCAGGAGTGGAGGAGGAGGCCATAGTTATAAATACTTCAATCTTCCTTAGGGATGAGTGCTTTGATGAACTGCTTCACTTCTTCGCTAAGGATGCCTTCGCTCGGGAATTTGAATGCTCGATGAATGAAAAAGGAGCCAAAACACTTGCTTTATAATGTTATTTTCTCCAACTACCATATTTAATGCTTGTCGGTTAAGTCACAACTTAACTCATCTGCCGGTATAGAAGTAATTTCAACTTCTCACCATCAACTGAGGGAATAATAGCATGTTTTTAATTTTGTTACTAAACCCCCAAGAATTTTCCTTCAGTTAGATGAAGAGTCTCTTGTCAGTGGAGTGTTACTCTGTTCTGTCAATGAAGGAGTATTTCGATCAACATTATGATCTGACTTTCTGATCCATTGCTTTGAGAATTCTTGCTTTACCTCTTCAACCTTTTCTTTACCTTTCAAGCTAGGACCTTTGTTATTTGCCGGTGGGGACTTGCTTCTACAAAATTTTGCAATATGTCCAATTTTGTTGCAAGCATAACAAGTCACATTGTTTTTCTGAATAGCTTTCCCATATCCTATGTCAGTATGTGTTCTGCATTGATTAGATAAGTGTCAAAATCTTCCACAAGCATGACATCTTACATTCATTCTGCAATTTTCTGAGTTATGACCAACTTTGTTGCATTTAGAACATTGACTGATGGGTGTATTAGTGTTATGATAATTTCTAGATCTACATCGATTTTCTCTATGACCATACTTGTTACAGTTAAAGTATTTCCCATTCAATTTGTAAGCATTAGGTTGTCTTACTGGTTTGCTATGATCATGATTGTTTGCACTACCGAAGCTTTCACCAACTTCAAAGCCAAGGCCATTTGTATCACCATTAGGTTTCTGATTCTTTAGCATGTCAACAAGTTCTTCTGAACTTTTCTTGAATTTCTCTTTGTGTTGATTTGCAGTAGTCAGTTCATTTTCCAAGATTCCTTTCTGTCTCATGAGTTCAGTTCTGCCATTTTGTGTATGCATCAGATCTATCTTCAACATATCATTCTCATGACTAAGTCTTGTGTTTTCATTTCCAGCATCATTTAGTCTTCTAGTTAAGTCATCTTCATTCTTCTTTCTATCTTCAATTTCTTTACAAAATCTCACAGTCATATCTTGCATCTCATTCTTCATTGTATAGTTATCTTGTCTCAGTTGGTTCACCAGATCATTAAGAGTTTCGTTTTCATCTTCCTCTTTCTGCATCTTCTCACAAAGTTCTCTTCTTTTATTTCTTGCTATGGTGAAATTTTCTTGAAGTCCTCGAATAATATCCTGAGTAGCCTTTAGATCATCCTCAAGTTTGATATTCTTTACTTTTTCTGCATCATAGTCTGAAAGAGTTGTTTCTAATTGCTTTCTCAAGTTTTCTATCTCTATCGGTGACAAGATCTTCCTCAAGCTATTATGCTTTTGAAAAAAGAGGACCAGGCTCTGATACCAATTGTTAAGATTCCCAAAGATACTGAGAGGGGGGGTGAAACAGTATCTGAGTGATATAATAATTTTCTTAACTTATAACATGAAAAGAATATTAAAACTGTGTATCGGTAAACCAGAAATAATGCAGCCAATAAGAATAACAACCACAACATGAAAAGCACACCATAACACAATATTTTAACGAGGAAACCCGATGTGGGAAAAAACTTGGTGGGATTTGTTACCCATAATATTCACTTACTAGCCAATAAGTGAATATTACTGCTTACAATAGGGGCCTGCACATGTAGGAAGGCCAAGTGCCTAGAGCTCACTGCTCAATTACAAAGGAAGTCACACTGACTTACACAAATGGATTATTCAAATCCAATGTCTTTTACTGCTTCAGATTAGCATCTGCTATGCCAGATTCAGTACCGGTTTAAGCTCTTCTACATACATAAACCCTTAACCAATAATTTGCATATTAGGTCTGCTACCTTCTATTCATATTTCGCATCATATCATATCCTAAATGATGTGCAGCGATCTCATAGATATATGAGTCATATTACAATCCACCATGTCGGCTTACAAAAGATTTTACAATTAATTACAAAATACATTAATACAAAATTGTTGTTGGCCAAGGTGTCAGTAATCTTCCTTTTCGGTACTGGTGTTATGTATGCTTGTGTAGAGTCTGCCTGTGCCAGTGCCTGTCAGTATCACATGATTGTAAAGTTACCATCAATGACAATACCTTCAATCACCTATAATTTCTCACTGGAGTGTGCATTTATCAACAATGGCACCAGTTGAAATCATGTGGAATGCTAGGTTAGGGTCTATAAATATATTTATAATAGGTTGTGTGATTTTGTAGACCTTTGTATTGAGGTTACAATGATACCCTAGGCTCACAATTAGGAGTTGGTGAGACTAGGACAATAGGAGATGTGCGATTTTAGGGCACATATGGATTGGTAGAAGGGAAGTTGATACATGATTGGAGACCTAATTGAATTTCATTTCAAAATCCTTGATTGGTTTTTGTAGGTGTTTTGACTAGTGAATCTTTCCAAAGCCATCTTTGCAAGTCACCCGGGTAGGCCTAAAACCCTTAAAAAATAGGACAGTATTAGAAACCCCATGTGTACGGAGAACCCAGATCACATTTTGGAATATTGTATGTAACTATGAAAAGGGTGTCCATAAATGTCATTTATTTATGGCCTTGTGTGGGACGATTTCAAACTAAGCCCTGAAAACCGTGATAGGGGAGCTAATTGTATTAGGCCTATTTAGAGGCCGGTAGAGACAAAGAAAGGTTGAGAAAGCTTGGTGATGGGATTGAAGGTGATCAGACCCCTCAAAGATATCAAACACCCTATGTAAGTTCATTTTTCCCACCTAGAACAATTTGGTGTATTGTGATCCTTTGCAGAGGTTGTTGGAGCCCTTACGAGTGGTGTTAGGGATTGAGGTGGAATCCTCAATAAGAAGTTAGACTGGTAAAGATCAGTGGCTATACCTTGGAGGAAAGCCAAATTGGATAGGGCCTTGGAGGTCTAACTAGAAAAACCCCTACCAATTTGTTGGCATTTTGATGATGTTTTGATTGTCATTGATGGTCATAAAACTTTCTTTGTGATGGACACACACTTTCTTTATGAATGAGTTATGCTCAAATGGTAATTGTTCCAATAGGCATTATGTATTATTGTCTTTAGACTATCGATGTTTTGCAGAAGATGTTTACCAGTCACAAACTGACTGAAGGTCTCAAGCGGTACGAAGGAACAAAGCGATAGTTAACATTTTCCAGTCTTCATTTTTGAGAACCGGTAATCGGTATATTGTATGAACCGGTATTACTCTGTGATGAGTTACAAACCGGTATTTCTGTGATGAGTTATCCTCCACTGACACTTTGGTGGTGATTTTGCATCATGTTACCAAATGTGTCCAGATGCACTGAACCTAGGAACTTGTAGTTTAATCCTATTGGACCGACATGAAATCAGTTTCCTTTATAAGGACATCATGTGTAGGGTTTACAGAGAGGTGTGAAAGACATGTATGATGTATGAGAAGGTTATGTGTGATCTTTGCATAGAAGATTAGTCTGTGTGAAGAGTTAGAGTGTGGAGATATTGAAGACTAAAGTAATGCTGAAATGCATTAACAATGAGCTAACAAGGATCTAACCAAGCTTACTATGCTAGTATCTAGATCACTCACTTGTTGATTACTCACATCTTCGACAAGTCTAAAACCCTTAACCGGGTAGACCTAGCAAAGCCTTTGTAAACCCTCTAACAAGGTGGTTCACAACTGTGGATCTAAAATCCTTTAGCAAGGTAGTCTTTAACAGGACTTATCTACTAACAGAGATCTAGATTCCTAACAGGATTTGTTCTAGTGAAGAACATTGTATGACCTTAGCTGATCTAACCTTAATCGGTCTAGTTTCTATTCTACAGATAGTTACTTGTGAGTTTTTGCTCATCGTGGTTTTTCCCATTTGGGTTTCCACGTCAAATATCTTGTGTTATGGTGATTGTGCTTTTGTGGGTGAATGCTTTATTTGCTATTTGGTTTGCATTTATCTTAAACGTTTTATTAGTAAAATTGTTATACTGGTTATCTGATAAACTGTTTAAGAGTTTGAGTTTAGTATTTATTGGTATACTAATTCACCCCCCCTCTTAGTATTCATCAATTGGTATTAGACCCAACCTTTCTATAAGTCTAACCACTTGGAAGGAGACATGGGGGAATACACTGTGAGGGAACTTACTCATCGTCTCACTCAGACTGAGAGAGCCTATGATGAACTCAAAGTCAAGTATAAGGCCTCTTTGGCCAAGAGAAGAGAGCATGCTGAGAAACTAATGGAACTTACTGAAAATAGCTCTTCTAATGAAGCTGACATGGATGCCCTAGTTGAAGAAGTTGAAAAACTGAATGAATCTAAAGCCAACTTGAGAAAGGAGTTGAAAGGATTGACTATTATAATTTTTCAAGAGCTTGAAAACTGAAGGAAAGCTGAAAATCTGGTAAAAGACAAAGATCATGAGATCTCCAAGTTGAAGCAAGAAATCAGTGCCCTTACCGCTCATCTCCAAGAGAGTAAAGTGGAAAAAGAAGAAATGCAAGGTGAACTAAACATGGCTATTTCTGAGAATACAACCTTGATGGAATCTAATACTGCTATTTCCAAGGAACTTACTAAGTCAAAGGAGATACTTGCCAAATTCAATCAGAGTACTGCTAAGCTAGAGCAAAAGCTTGAATCGACAAAATCAGTAAAGAATACCACTGGACTTGGTTTCTCTGGGTATGAGGAAGGTGAAACCTCTGGAATAAAAGTTGAAGCATCAAAGAAGCAACCAATATCCAAGGATAAAGGTAAACAAATGTTTAAACCTATTTGCTTCAATTGTCTCAAGGAAGGACATATTGCTAATGTGTGTAGAAGCAAGGCATACAATTATTTTCCTTATTTTATAAACAATAAGCCTAGATCCAATTGATTCAATGGAAATTGTTATGCATGCAACAAGTTTGGGCATAATAGAGCATTTGAATGCAGGTCCATTTTTCACAACACTGGGAGATACCCTCCAAGGACTCAAGGAGTTATCCCGGAACCCTCAGTGAACCGGAATCCCAACCGGTATAATACCTGTAATACCCTAAAAATGGTCATCTAAATCATGAGCCCCTAATCTTGACAATGTCACCAAGGTCCTAACCAAAGGAAATTAAATCAATCTTGAGCACACAATTAATTCTTTAATCATCAAATGTCACATGGTAAATTAATCAACCAATATTAATTAAATATTTATTTAATTTATTGATCATTCCAAGTAAATCATTTTTAAATAACTATCTTATTTATTTTATTAAATATCCTAGCATATTTAATTAAATAAATCAATTTTCCATCAAATCCTCAAAAAAATGAAACAAATCAAGAAAGAGGAATTGGCAATTATGAGCACGAATCTTCAAAAAAGGAAATAAATCAAAAAAGGAATTAATTGACAAAAAAGAATTAAAATTTGAGAAAAGAAATCAATTGGAGATAATCTTGAAAAACAAATTAAAAATTGATAAATAATCTCAAAGAAAGTAATTAAAACAATTAAATCTTAAAATTGAATGAAATAGAGAATAAATCAGTTTTTTCCTGATTTTATCTTAATTTTAGTTCAATTTCTTTTAAAACTAAGAAAAGCATCCAATCACATCAATTCACCTGGATTGTGTTTCCTCTTGGAAAATCTTGACCACTCATCATCATTTGATCTCAGCCATTGGTTTCTTTCTGAATTTTCTATAAATTCAGGCTCTCATCTCTCATTCAAAAAAAATGTTGGAGAATATATTGTTATTATGTTGTTTTTGCTCTAGGTTCATTGAGAATATTGCATATTAGTTATTTCATATTGATTAAATCATTTAGCTTAATATTGCTTAAATCTTGTTAGATTAATCTTGCATCCATCTAGCTTAATATCATGCTCATATAGATTAAATCCTTCGTCTTGGTGTAGTCTAGTCACTGGTATTGCTTATACAAATCTGAGAGCAATCTTATATTCGCATCTTTTATAAGGCAATGGGTCGATTTGTTATGGTTTTCATATTCATGCTTATATCTGTCTAACCATACATGTAATGACTTAATTGAAGTGTTGTGTATTCCAGATACACATACAGGTCCACTGTTCACACACACATTTTTGGCGCCCACCGTGAGGCAGAAGACTACATTTTTCGGCCTCCAAAGATTGACTTTTTATTTTTGTTATTTTTCGGGTTTTTTTACTTTTTGGATTTTCGGTCGTACAGCCTCTCTGTCATCTCATACAACATTTCTCACAGGATGAAATGACAAACTGCATGTGTCGTACGAACTGAAATCCTTTGTCATACAAGCAAAATTCCTCTGTCGTGCGAGAAGAAATCCTCTGTCGTGCGAGAAGAAATCCTCTATCGTACGAGCAGAAATCTTGTCGTACGAGTAACTAGTTTGTCATTTTTATTTTTTACTCATTTAGTTCGGTGAGAATTATCGTATGGTCAGGTGAGAATACTAGTATGAGTTATTGTTTTGTCATATGAAAAACAGAGAGTTTTTGTTTAGGATTTTGCTTGAAATAAGGCTTGTGGAAGGTCAATATTCCATACTTTAAGTTATATTCCATATTTATTGTCAAGATGTTTGAGAGGGGTTTTGGACCTCTAGGAGTTATAATGCAAAATCTAGTTTTTGGAGGATCCTCCAAATTTCAGACTTAGTCAAATTTCAGGGCATTTCAACATTAGGAGTGAAAAATTTGTAACCAAGATTTGAAATTAGGCTTGTGTAAGCTCACCAAGAGATTTGATATTTCACTAACTTTTTCTTCTTGCAAGTTTCTAACAATTTCTTGTAGGTTGGAGGAGTAAGATTAAGATTTTTTATTTTTTTTTGAAAAATAAATTACTTTTTAGGGTTTTTTTTTTTAATTAAATTTTGATTACGCTAACGCTAACCCTGAATTGCCTTCTGTCTGTTGATATTTTCACAACCTAACCAGTTTCTTGCAGGATGCTTGTCAAAGAATTTATCAATTAAACATACACCTGTCAAAGAATAAGAATAAAAACAACATGACTACTGATGAGTTGTTTTTGCAGGTTGCCTAAAGAAAATCGACCAAATATCATGTATTCTTTAAATTCATTTTTAGGCACTTAAATTTCTATCTGGTTAATGAACAAATGTGTCTTTTGTGTTTTCAAAAAAATCTAAGAGGTAGGAGAGTATGCTCTTGTCTTTTATAGACAATCAGAAATCTAGACCCTTGAGGCTTTTTCTAAAATTGAGATTTGTGCCTTTAGCGGGCCTATCACAGTGGGAAAAAGTAATCACCCTATCAGAACAACCCAAGTGAGTATAGCTAGGCCTGAGCATTCCAACTCACTATAATAAATAGGCCTCTGGCGATTAAAGTCTCAGAGGATGGGATTATTTCAGTTTTCTCTTTGAGATCTCTCATACCGAGCATTTTGTAGGGCCTTGTGGTCTCAATCACGTTTACGTGACTACAACTTGTTTCAGTACCTTTTCGAGCTATATGTGTCAATCATGCTTGTGTGACTTCAAGGGGTAATTTCAAATGGAATTCCTGAATAAGAACTATAAGATAGAAGCTACCTGATTCACCTCTGAAAGGTTGATAATCTTTGTGCAAGAGAGATAGTAACTCTCCCAAGACACTTGCCATATCATGCCCCCATCAACGTTTGGAGTCGTATAATATGGCATTGAGAATCCATTGCGTGAGACTCAGCGGCTGTATTCTAATTAGCTATTGGGTGTGTACCTAAGTCAGCAAGCAAAGGTTTTCTTCTCTAAGCCAACTTCCATAGGGTTTGCATGTTGTGATTGGAGTTACTATTCATACTGCGTGTTTTCTGTGTTTTCATCCCTGTAACTGAAACTGAAATACTGAAACTAGAGAAAACAAATCAAACAAGATCAAACAACTCAGTGATAAACTTTGTCCATGTCAAAACTAGTCTATCCCAGTCAAAAATCAGTCCATCTCAGAATTGGTCATACTCAGTTGTCATACTCAGCTATTGAAAAACTCAGAATTTTTATCTGTCTTGTTAACAGTCATACGAACCTGATCATTTGTCATCCTGCACCACATCCTGTGTCATATGAGTCTGTTGATTTGTCATTCGAGCTCAATCCTTTGTCGTATGAGACCCAATAGTCTGTCATTTAAAGCTAAATCTTGTAGCGTACAAAACAAAATTGCACTGAATCCTTTGTCGTTCGGGACATGCCCATTTTTTGTATGGTACTAGGCAGTAACTCGTATGAAAAAAATTGTTATTTTCCTAAAGTTGTTTTACTATCGTACGGTCTTATAAATCCTATCCTACGAGTCTCTGATTTTGCTAGTCTAGAATAGTCAAACCTACCTAAAATAGTCTACAACAAGCATAAAACTGGTTATCATCCTCCTGAGCATAAACAACCTTGATAGTGTACCCCTGTTGTTGCGTTGCATGATTTTGTTGATCATCTTTAAGCTAGTTCAAACAACATCTTATCAAACCTAAGTTAACTTATATAACATCTTACACAGGATAGATCATTCCTAAAACTAGACCAGATCTTAGTTGCTTCTCTTAAATCACTACGTTCAATGAATAACTAGCTACAATTTGATCTTGACTTTTGCAACACATCTAGCTCTCGATCCCATCGGTTGTAAATGCCTGTTCAAACCAGGAGCTCTTCTAAAAAAATTTGACAAAAGTAAGAATCCCATGGATACCTTAGCTCCAATTCCCATGGCTACCTTGACTCAAATGCTTCAAGATATCAAGAAAGAAATATATGACATGGAAATCCAACAAAATAAATCAATGACTCCATTTGAAAAACAAATGCATGATATCAAGAGTGAGAAATTTCAAGGAATGTTAAAATGATTATATGATTTGACAATCAAATACCAACAAATAATTGACGATCAAAAGCCAAATCTCAAACAAGATCACAAAACACCTTCACCAAGACAAAAAGACATCTATTCCCTAGATAGACAATTTACACCTTTGGGGCAATCTATTGAGTCAGCTTTGGAAGAGATTCTTAAGAACAATCTTATCATACTGCCTAAAAAGATCACATGGGGATGTGCAGTTTTGAGTAGTTATTGTGTATATCATAGGCATAACAAACATAAGACTTCAATGTGTATGGAATTAAAACATAAGATTCAAGATCTCCTTGATGATGGTGTCATTGAAATTGAAGATCCTAATGACTCACCTAAATAAAAAGAAGGAACTACATCTAAGCATGATAAAAAATCATGAACCTATGTCTAGCAAGGCTCCATATGTAGCCTTCATCCCTTCCATGATGCCTTCATCTCCTAAAACTTCTCAGCAACAATCCATACCATCTCCTTCAAACAATAAAACTTCTTAGGTTTACCTTCAAGGGCTATCTCCTATAGAAATCCAAGTTAATGGAAATATTGATACAAGTTCCTATAAAGATTTAAAAATCCCAGATCATATACCATCATGCACTCCAATTCCAAACATGCCCATTCCAGGGAGTCCCACTCAAAAAGATTCCCCATCATACCAAGATATGAACACCTTCGAAGAATCCTCCATGCATATAAAAAACACTACCTCTTCCTTAGAAATGGCTTCATGTCAAGAGGATAATCTAGAAAATGAAAAAATAAGTCCTATCATAAATCAAGATCAAGACACCAAAACTCTCCAATCCCATCTAATGATTGAAAAAGATCCTATTTCACTAGATTCCAATGATGATCCCCTTATACCTTTTCACTTCTTCCAAGATGACTCACTTCTATCTCAAGTGCAAAGCATCCTTCCAAATCTCATTCCAAATCCACTTCCTAAGAAAGATCATGGTGCCTCTTCCACCTTTTCAAACGATCCTATTCAAAATGAAGAGTCAAACACCCTTCCTACTCTATCCAATGGTCCTCTTCCATGTCAATATCAAAGTATCCCTTCATCTCCTTTTCATAATCCTCCATGTTCAGCTCAAGGATCCATCAGGCCTACAAATCCCCTTTCTGATCCTATCATTCCCTACATTCCACCTCCATCTCATAATGGACTTGCGCCTTCTTTCCAAAGCAAAGTGTATCCTACAAGTCAAAATATTTATAAAGGCAAAGGGGTAAATCTCCAAAAGCAATAACCCCTCCATATTAAAGAAAATGTTAAAGGTCATGGCCTCAGGGACATTTCTCAAGATGTTGGTATCCCTCATAAATCCTACATTTCTCCAGTTAAATCCAAATACATGCTTTCCCCATCATCACTTCCATCCATTCTAGGTCCCTATATCCCTCCATCCCTTATGTGGGGTCAACAGAGGTACACATCTTCGAGTACCTTCCATCCATCTAAAAGACCTCCATATCATTCCTATCTATCCACGCATCTCCCTCCAAGCAATTTGGATGCCAAGCATAAAAGTCATAAGTCAAGTAATCCACATGTATTCAAGGATCAACATGTCCCATCTAATTGACATGTCAAAACAAAGAAAAATATGATCCAAAAAGAAAAAGAAAAATACAAAACACCACAAAGGCCCACAAAGAAAGAAGAAAAGTCAAAATTTATATGGGTTCCTAAGGCACCTATACAAGCAATGCACTCTAAGGAACTACAAAATCATGAAAAATCAAAAACCATGTGGATCCCTAAGCGGCTACTTAAAGCACAACAGTCTAAAGAAAAATCAAAATTGGCATCCAAAATTGTTGTTCCTCCATCAAAACCTTCTGATTCTATTCCTCCATCACCTCCTTCATCCATTTTGGGTTCTTATGCTCCAAAATCTATAACCTTTCCTCCATCCAAATCTCAAAATCTGAGATTCACTTCTCCTCTGTATGTCCACCATCCCTCACGGCGTGTTCCAATGTTGATCTTTCCAACATTTCCATCTATCCATACACAATTCTTCCAACATCCCATCCATTATCCAACACCTCTTTTTCACTCTTTCATCCCTCTTATCCAATCCTTTGCATAATTCCTTGCCCTAGTTTCATTTCATTATCCTGCCAACATCTTTGAGCATACCTTCATAGCCATGGTCTATTGCAACTCATATTCTAAGGGTACCATCCAAAGCAGCAAGATGTTGGGGTCCTTCTTCCATCCCCTAGCATACCTCCATTATCTTCCAAAAAGAAAAAAGAAAATGATGAAAAAAAAAAAATCAAAAAAAAAAGTAAAGAGAAATAATTTCGTCCACGAGTGAAAACCACTTCTTCTGGCACCTTGGGAAAGTACCATGATGAAAACCTAGAGAACAGGCGTCATGCGTAATCCATTATCCTTTTGCACTTTACACTGGGGGCAAGTTCCATCCATGTACATCCATCTATTATCCTTCTTCCTCCATTATCCTTCATCCTTCATTATCCCTCATTCACTCTATCTACATTCATATCCCTTTTCCACCTTTGATCTTGACAAGGTTAAGGATCCTTGCAGGCTTCATGTGTCCTATCTATTACACTTGATCTAGACCCTTTAGCTCCTCTCCATTGCTCGCTTACATCCTTCATTACTCCCTTTTGATCTTGCTTATCATATCTACCTCCTATCCAAATCTATCCCTTGGTCTTGATCAACACTATGGACAAAATGCAAAAACATGCTTTCCACAAATCTCTTGACATGGCCACTTCTTTGGACCATATGGCTTTGTTACGCTATATCCTTGCTTTACATCGCTAACATCCTTGCTTTACATCACTAAAATCCTTGGTTTACATTGCTATATCTGTACCCTATGCTTGGATTAACGTTGTGAGATAGTCCTTGAAAGTGTCCACCATCATTCGCTTATCCATTCATGTACTCAAAATCACTTTTGCCTTGCTAGACACTAGGGGAAAATATTAAAAAGTCATTAAAATCATAAAAAGTCCTGAACAAAATCATAAAAATCATAAAATGTCCTGAACAAAATCCTAAAAATCATAAAATGTCCTGAACAAACTCCTAAAAATCATAAAATGTCCTGAACAAACTCCTAAAAATCATAAAATGTCCTGAACAAACTCCTAAAAATCAGAAAAAGTCCTGAAGAAAATCCTAAAAATCAAAAAAGTCCTAAACAAAATCCTAAAAATAAAAAAAGTCCTGAAGAAATCCTAAAAAAAAAATCAGAAAAAAAGTCTTGAAGAAATCCTAAAAACCAGAAAAAGTCCTGAAGAAATCCCCACCCCCCCCCCCCCAAAAAAAAAAAAGAGAGAGAGAAAATTCCTTGGTGAAAACCTGGTAAATAGGCACCTTGGTAAAAAATAAAAAAAGAATCTCTGCCAAGCAAGTGAAAACCTTGTAAACAGGCACCTCTTGTACTCAAGCGCTCCATCTATCAACACAATGTTGGCATTCTCGCTTTCCTGCATATTTGCTTTCACTTGTACATATTTTAGTCACTTTTGTGACATCCTGGTTCATTGGAACCCTCATGGCTTGAAACCAATCACTGTACTAGTCTTAGGGTAATCAGATGAGCAATTTACATGTCCTGAGTAGTATCAACCAAGTCATCTTTACATCAGTGTTACCCGATCGTCCACTTCGAGTCAGTCACCTGTCTCCTGACTACTGAAGAGTTTTATCACTGAGTACACAAGCAAAACAAGACTACTGAAAACAATCACTAAATTGTTTGAGATATGAATGAAATTTTCTTTGTGTGTTGTCTTTTACATTGCCTTTAGCTTATTATTCCCTCTGAGTAACTTGAGGAAGTCTATCTTGACTAAGAGGAGCAAGGATTGGGGGCCTAATATTTTCTTTGTTTTTTGCTTGTAGGAATGATCCCAATGATCTGGAAACATCTAAATTAGTTGGGTGTCTGTGATAAGTTCCTTCACATTAAGGTGAAATCGCCACACATACCTCGACTCTACTTATTTGAACGCTACATGGAGGTTCCCATCATTTCTTTGTCTGTTTTGAGAGAATTTCTTTATTGTGCAATCCGGGTCCATGCATAATCTGTCCAAGGATATGAACAAAAAAAAAGGGTCATTGCAGACAAGATAATTAATATTACACATGCAAAGAAAGGAACTCTACTTTGCGTGCTATAATTGTAAAACACTCAATGATGAAAATTAAGCTTTTCAAATCCAGTGACTAGGTTTTGGTTGCATCTTATTTTGTATCTCATCTTTCATTTCATTCTGCATCTCATGAATTTTGAGTGATTTTGATATAATAACAATGCTCTCTTTATCTTCTGAATGAGAGTTGGAAGCTTCATCATTTCTTAGCTAAGTGATCTCTTTTTCATCATCATTTCTCCAATCGAGTACTTGTGTTTTGAGATATTAGGTGCAAACATAAGCATCTTATATCGATTCATACATTTCACTATCACTCATCTACATTCATCTTATTGCATAAAAAAAAATGAAATTTTGCATTACTCATTACTCATGCACATTCATTTATTTACATATGAAAAGAAAAGAAAAAAAATAGACATTCATGATCATTTGCATTGCATACATTCATGCTAGAAATAAATGCATACATATAGAATAAAGCATATAGTAAGCATCTCAAAATTTGAATCGACACAAGTACAATGAAGTCAAATCGGATCTCGTATATATATCATATCAAGTCTCAAAGTACAAAATGATGTCTAATGACATGTACAAACTCCCATCGAAGCAAGAATCACATAGGCTACAAAAAATGGGTGTGTCTACAAAAAAATATATCCCAGCTACAAAAAGAAATATCTAGCTGGCACCCTCTCCCTCATCGCTAGGTGGAGGAGGAGGAGCCTGATGCTCAGGATCCTGATGAGGTGCCCAAGCTCCCTCTGACCGTGCCATATACTGCGAGTAGGGTATCACCTGCTGCGCAACAGGAACTGCGACACTATATGCAGCAACATAGTAGGTTGCCCTACTAGTCTAGTGAAGAACCTCCTGTCATAAGGGCTCTATCTCTTCTCTCATCTCTTCTCTCAATGTTGTAATCCGGCGATCACACTTGGCCCTCACCTCAGCAAGCTATCAATCTCGCTCCACCAGCTGAGTCTAAGCCACTATCAACTGTGACTGCATCTCTGCAAAATGTGCTCTCATCGATCGCCTTGCATCAGTCCCCTGCTCTCTAGCAGGCTCTCCAACCCCATCTCCACCTCCATCTCCACCATGCTCATCCCTCCACTACCGAACCTATCTCAGAGCTTCTCGCTCCTCCTCAGCTCTGCCCAATGTCACTCCTACATGCCCTAGGGAGCCGCCCTCACCCCTCTGTTGTCCACCCTTAGCTGGAACCCTGTTGCTGCTAGAACCAAGATCACCACATGTTTGCCTTGGAGCCTTGGCTCTCTGTCCCTGTCCATTTGAAGATGTGAGGTCATAAAGTCATGAGTATGCTCCCTCGGGAGCGAAATCGAAAGATAGCGAGGGTACATGATGATAGGTAATTTTGAGCAATGATAATGATTTGAGCACAAATTGATGTAGAGGAATTTTTTTTTGAAAATTTTGCGTTGATTGATAAGAAATTGAGCGCAAAGTTGATTTGTAGAAATTAAATTGAGATTCAGCGTTGAATAACGAGAAATTGAGCGCAATTAGAAGGGAGAATGAGTTTTTGATGAAAAGCACTAAGTGGTCCAAATTTTGTGAAATTGACTAGGAAAATGATCTCGAATTTTGATTTCAATCCCGAAAATGGAGTCAGAACGGGCAAATTAGCTAAGGGTACAATTTTCATGTCCATTGGAGCAAGTTGAAAATTTAGGTTTTTGGCTATATATGGGATGAAAGTGTCATTATCAAATCATTTTAACCCTCCAAGTTTAAAAATTCAAAAAGCCTTCTGCAAAGAAAATGGTGGTCCCTACTCATCAGCATCAATTTGAGCGCCAGAGACATCATAACCAACCCCGAAACTACGAGCCAGAGGTAAGTGATCTATCTTAAACCTCTTTATGTTTCTAATTTTGAATTTTTTTGTTCATTTTTTAAGTTTTTCGCATGTTTAGGGTCGGGTCTTACGTTTTATCATGCGAGACAAGATCCTGTCTCGTACGAGTAACTAGTAAATTTTCTTTTGTCATTTGGGACCATTAGATTTTTCGTTCGGACCCTACCCTTGTGTCGTATGACATGTCAGTAAAAAGACCATTTTGTCATGCGAGGTCTTATAATTTGTCATTTGGGAATGTTTTATCATACGAGAGCCATTCCTGACTCGTACGAGATGCTGCCCTTCTGTGTTTTGTCGTTCGAGAAACAATGAGAATTTTTGAAGGTCTAAACTTGAAAATTTGATTTTGCACTTGACTTAGTTGGATTTGCGTGAAGTTTTATTTCTCGTCTTGGCTTATTTGGAATATTTTCTGATGTTCATTGTTGGGTTTTTGCAAGTTTGATTACCTCCTGTGCTCTTCAAATGCGTATATCCTCCCACCATGGCATTAGTATGACATTTATCTGAGGTTGAGTAGGCTCAGGTTGATTTATGTGGTTTGACTCATCTTTTGAGATTACTTGATATCTGTGTTACCATTGTAGGCTCACAACATTGGTTGAGTGTTTTCACTCAGAGCATAACACATTTCATTTGCCAATGGGGGAGTTGACTATCACTCCTGAGGATGTGTACAAGATCCTTCGTATCCCTTTTGTTGGGGATAAGTTGGATTATGATACTGCACTATTACCTGGATTACAGGCGGCTAGGCATGTATTCAGGGATCTAGACATTTTGACATGTTCCATCAGTTGGGACATATTGATGAGCAAATACAACGAGGAGTTTCCACTGGCGTGTGTTCTAGCGGGTTTTATTGGTTGTTTTATGATGCCAGATAGAGGGCAGTAGGGTTTCTAGTGTGGATGGCGTCGGATGCTAGAGAGATTGGTTGAGACCCCTCAGAGACTTGGCTGGGGTTCTTGTATATTGGTTCACATGTATCGAGAGATGCATGAGATTGTGTATAGAGATGGTAGGAGCATGGTTGCGGGTGTATATATTTTACAGGTTTGGGCTTGGGAGCACCTTCCCGTTTGTCGGCTGGTGGTAGATGATAGTAGAGAGTTTGGGCAACCGATTATATACAGGTATGTTGGTTATATTACATAGCCCCATATGGGCAAGATAGATTTTTGGAGACGGTAGCTTGATGACCAGATAGTCATAGTATGAAGACCATATAAGGGCTTAGAGCCATGGGATGACTGGCGGTTGGTTTGCAGAGACCTTTTTGTTACATGCCCTCTCATCAAGAGATCACAAAACATTGTTGAGCAATTCATCATTTCACAGGTGATGAGGCCGTATGGCCGGCCTCAGGGGATATCCTAGGAGTATACATCTTATGTGTGTTATGTAGATGAGGAGATATAGGGATGGTCTCCACGATTATCTTATGCCTTGGCTATGCAGGAGCTGACTGGTCTCCAGCGAGTGAGATGGGACTATTTGGACGATGTGGCAGATGCGGGGGTATTGCCCCAATTCAGGGATTGGTTTCAGCAGCATCCATTCCCTCGATTCACAAATCCAGCAGAGCAGGCTCCCCATATTGAGGATGTTGAGGATGATGCCCCCGCATCGGCATAGGGAAAGGGAAAGGGATAGGTCCAGAGGCATAGAGTCGAGGCTTTGAGGCAGATAGGTGGTGATCTTGGTGCTAGCAGTAGCAGGGGCCCAATCTCACTCCTCCTTTCCCTAGGGATCTTCCCTCACCCCTCTGTTGTCCACCCTCAGCTGGAACCTTGCAACTACTAGCACCAGGATCACCACCTATCCACCTCGGAGCCTCAGCTCTCTGTCCCTATCCCTACCTCTGTCCCCTTAGTGAAAATCAATCAAATTCTTATCACTAAGGGGCATCTCAGCTTCATCGCTTCATATCAAGTTAAGATCTCTTGATCATCTGAATCAAATCAATTTTTAGGGGTATATCAATTTCATCACTTCAAATCAAGCTGATATTTGTCTTCATCTGAATCAATCTCTTAACGTTAATCAATTTCATCACTTTTCATCAAGTTAATTATTTGTTTAAACTCAATCAAGGGTTTAAAGAGTTTCTTTGATCACATTCAATCTAAGCATGTGTTCAGTTTCATCACATTGAATCAAGCTGGACAGCTTATCTTCGCTCATTGTATCTTGATCAATCAAGTTCAAGATCGATTTTTATCATCACTCACTGTGTCTAGATCAATCAAGTTCTAGATCAGTCATATCCGCTTATTGATCAATCAAGATCAAGTTCGGTATCTTTTGTTTTCTATCATTCTTAAGTTTAATCAAGTTCGGGATTGATATCGCTTTAATCAAACTTCATTCAGCTTCGTCACTTCGAATCAAGCTAAACACCTCACTTTTCATCTAGTTCATGATCAATCAAGTTCAGAACTGGTATCTCCTAGACATGAACTATTCTTTGAACCAACGGATTGCTCGCACATTAATTCAAAGAGGGGCAAATGTAATACCCTAAAAATGGTCAACTAAATCATGAGCCCCTAATCTTGACAACATCACCAAGGTCCTAACCAAAGGAAATTAAATCAATCTTGAGCACACAATTATTTCTTTAATCAACCAATATTAATTAAATATTTATTTAATTAATTGATCATTCCAAGTAAATCATTTTTAAACAACTATCTTATTTATTTTATTAAATATCCGAGCATATTTAATTAAATAAATCAATTTGCCATCAAATCCTCAAAAAAAGGAAACAAATCAAGAAAGAGAAATTGGAAATTATGAGCACAAATCTTCAAAAAATGAATTAATTGACAAAAAAAAATTAAAAATTGAGAAAAGAAATCAATTGGAGATAATCTTGAAAAACAAATTAAAAATTGATAAATAATCTCAAAGAAAGAAATTAAAACAATAAAATATTGAAATTGAATAGAGAATAAAACAGTTTTTTCCTGATTTTATCTTAATTTTAGTTCAATTTCCTTTAAAACTAAGAAAAGCATCCAATCACATCAATTCACCTGGATTGTGCTTCCTCTTGGAAAATCTTGACCGCACATCATCATTTGATCTTAGCTATTGGTTTCTTTCTGAATTTTCTATAAATTCAAGCTCTCATCTCTCATTCAAAAAAAATGTTGGAGAATATATTGTTATTATGTTGTTTTTTCTCCAGGTTCATTAAGAATATTGCATATTAGTTATTTCATATTGATTAAATCATTTAGCTTAATATTGCTTAAATCTTGTTAGATTAATCTTGCATCCATCTATCTTAATATCATGCTCATATAGATTAAATCCTTCATCTTGGTGTAGTCTAGTCACTGGTATTGCTTATACAAATCTGAGAGCAATCTTATACTCGCATCTTTTAGAAGGCAATGGGTTGATTTGTTATGGTTTTCATATTCATGCTTATATCTGTCTAACCATACATGTAATGACTTAATTGAAGTGTTGTGTATTCTAGATACAGATACAGGTCCACTTTTCACACATACAATACCTATGACCATCGGTCGGGTGGCTATCAAGTGGCAACTAGTTGGAGAGAAACCTGTTTGATTTGTCATGGTAGCGGTCACACTGCTACAACATGAAAAAGGAAGAATGTGTTGGCATTTTTTATGACTATGTTGTGATTGTCATTGATGGACACACACTAGCTTTGAGATCACTTTTGGTAGGAATGAGTTATGCTCAACCGGTATTTGTTCCTAACTGGTATTATGTAGTAATCTTGAGACTATCGGTGTTATGCAGAAAAGTGTTTACCGATCTCAAGTGGCATGAAGACCCAAGCGGCATCAAGACCTCAAGCGGTTTGAGGATCTCAAGCGGAACGGAATGAAGGAACTAAAGCGACAGTTATCATTTTCCCAGTCTTCATTTTTGTCAACCGGTAATATGTTTAATAACTGAACCGGTATTACTCTGAGTTACCAACCGATAATCGGTAAATGTATGAACTGGTAATACTTTGTGATGAGTTACCGACCGGTATTATTTTTGTGATGAGTTACCATCCACCGACACTTTGGCGGTGAGTTTGTGTCATGTTACCAAATGTGTCTAGATACACTGAACCTAGGAACTTGCAATGTAATCCTATTGGACCGACATGAAATCAGATTCCTTTATAAGGACATCATGTCTAGGGTTTTAGTTGTTGTTAGGGTTTAAGGTGATTGTTGAGATTGTTGTATGCGCGATTACAGAAGGAGAATAGGTATGTGTGAAGAAACAGAGTGTGAAGTGTCTGAAGACTGAAGTCATGCTAAAATGCATTAATAATGAGCTATCAAGGATCTGACCAAGCATACTATGCTTGTATTTAGGTCACTCACTTGTTGATTACTTACATCTTCGACAAGTATTGAAACCCTTAATCGAGTACGCTTGGTAGAGCCTTTGTAAATCCTCTAACAAGGTGGTTCACAACTGTGGATCTAAAATCCTCTCACAAGGTAGTCTTTAATTGGACTTATCTCCTAACAGAGATTGAGATTCCTAATAGGATCTGTTTTGGTAAAGAACATTGTATGACCTTAACTGGTCTGGTTACTATTCTGCAGATAGTTACTTGTGAGTTTCATCTCACCGTGGTTTTTCCCAATTGGGTTTCCACGTCAAAATCTCTTGTGTTATGGTGATTGTTCTTCTGTGGGTGAATGCCTTATTTGTTGTTTGGTTTGCATTTGTGTTAACCGGTTTCTTTGTAAAATTGTTTTACCAGTTTACTGCTAAACCGTTAAAGAGTTTGAGTTTAGTAATTTTTTGTATACTAATTCACCCCCCCCCCTCTTAGTATTCATCAATTGCTATCAGAGCCAACCTTTCTATAAGTCTAACCACTTGGAAATAGATATGGGGGAATACATTGTGAGGGAACTTACTCATCGGCTCACTTAGACTGAGCAAGCCTATGATGAACTTAAAGTCAAATATAAGGCCTCTCAGGCAAAAAGAAGAGAGCATGCTGAAAAACTAAAGGAGCTAACTAAAAATAGTTCTTCTGATCAAGCGGACATGGAAGCCCGAGTTCAAGAAGTAAAAAAACTGAATGAATCCAATACCGACCTGAGAAAGGAGTTGGGAGGATTGACTATCCGAATGTGTCAAGAGCTTGAGAACTGGAGAAAAACTGAAGATCTGGTAAAAGACAAAGATCATGAGATCTCTGAGATGAAGCAAGAAATAAGTGTTCTCACCCCTCATCTCCAAGAGAGTAAAGTGGAAAAAGAAGAAGTGCAAGGTGAACTAAACATGGCTATTTTTGATAATGCAACCTTGAAGGAATCCAATGCTACTATTTCCAAAGAACTCACTGAGTCAAAGGAAATACTTGCCAAATTCAATAAAAGCACTGTTAAGCTAGAGCAAAAGCTTGAATCAGCTAAACCGGTAAAGAATACTAATGGACTTGGTTTCTCTGAATATGAGGAAGGTGAGACCTCTGGAACAAAATATGGAGCATCAAAGAAGCAATCAGCACCAAAGGATAAAGGTAAGCAAAAGTTCAAACCTGTTTGCTTTAATTATCTCAAGGAAGGACACACTGCCAATGTATGTAGAAGTAAGGCTTACAGTAATTTTCCTTATTTTTTAAATGATAAGCCTAGACCCAATAGATTCAATGGTAATTGCTATGTGTGCAACAAGTTTGGGCATAGAGAATTTGAATTCAGGTCTGTCATGCACAATACCAGAAGGTATCCTCAAAGGAGTCAAGGAGTTTTTCTTGAACCCTCTAGGAACCAGAATCCAAACTAGTTTAATACCTATAATCATCAGTCAGGTAGCGGTGGCAACTGGATGGAGAGAAAACTGTTTGATTTGTCACTGCTGCAACATGTAGAAGGAAGAATAGAAACATGAATAATGGACTTTGGAGAGCACCTGGAATGGTTTGCTATCATTGCAACAAACCGGGTCATATAGCAAGATTCTACAGAACTAGAAAGAATATATCGGATGATATACCGGTCACTCCAGAAGGAAAGATTGATGTTGAAACTATTCAATCGGACATCAAGACAACTTGGAAGAAGAAATATGATGAAGTGTTACAAGAGGAACCAGTTTCTGCACCTAGTGTGGAAGTTGCTGAACTGGCAAACTAAGCATTAGAAAAGCTTAGGGGGAGCAAACGGTGAAATGTTTTGTAACCCCGGTCTACACCGGTAAAATACCTTAACCGGTATGTGACACATGTCTCTTGGCAGAAGACCAAAAATGGTAAAAAGGCAAATTAGGGTTTACGCCCTAATAGTGGAGAATTTATTATGGTAGGTGAAGAACTTGTTTAAAAGGAATTTTCAAGCCATTTTTCACTTATCAATTTTCGAGTGAAGAAGTTTTCAAGTGCAAAGAGACGAAAGGTGACTTGCATTGCGATTCAAAGAGTTTTCAAAACCTTGAAGAAGAATTAGAAGCCAATATCAATTGGTCAAGTGTTGAACACAAAGCGGTATTGCAGCAACCAAAGGAGTGTGTGGCGAAGTGGAATCTGCAAGCCCTAAATTTCAGTTTATGAAGGTATTTTTCAAATTTCTCTATTTATCATGGCCTCCGCATCACACTCTAGTTCTAGTGCACCCATTGATTCAGTAGATTTCATCCAACGGAAGGCAAAATATAATGCCCTATCCCAAATACCCATTGGAGTCATAGTTGAGGAAGGCATTTTAGATTATATTGATTGCAAAATTGAAGACCTAGGATCACTAATGATCCATTCTCAGTTAAGCCTATTCTGTGGGAAGGACAAAAAGATTAAACCGGAATACGGCATCTTGGAAAAGAAAAGGTTTCATAATCTGGTCTACTTCCTTGAAGAGTTTACAGATGATCACATCTGCATCATTCTGAGCAGAGTTCACGATGACAAAATGTACTTAGAGTGGACACATGACATCACACCAGAAGTAATTCATGTCGTCAATGGTTTCTGTAATGTCGGTGAATTGCCAGCCCTAAGGAAGATAAGCAAGACCAAAATGAGCAAGATCACTGGTTCTGTGAGTGACCAACTGGGAATTACCATCAATCCCATCAATGACGATCTAGTCAAGTATGCATGCATGGTGATAGGTTACCGGAAATTCTATGCTAGCAGGATCAACTCTGTCTCTGCTACAGTGGTAAATGCTGCCTACCGGATGATCAAAGAAGATGCCTCATTTGATTTATGCACATGTATGCATAGGCAACTTCTGGTAAATCTGAAGTCAATTAAACAAGACAATGCCTTGATATTTAAGTTTGGACAACTATTGGTTGGGTTGTTCTTCTACTTCCAAGGTTACTTCCCAGGAGTTGGAGATATTCAGCGGTCTGCCGACCAACCGGTTACAAAGAAAATCAAAGAGAGTCTTCAAGCAATTGGAATTGGTTATCCAGAAGTTCTAAACAAATACTTTGATGAGTTCAGACGCAAAATGAGCCAAAGAGTAAGAATATCCATTGATATTATCAAGAAGTATGAGGAGGACATCTGCTTCACCATCAAAGTTGATGAGTGCATAATGGAGGTGGTTGAGCCTAGTTAGGAAGAAGTGGAACCCATGGGATATGAGGTGATGTATGACATGCTAGATGGGTATGCCTCTACCCTACTCGCCTTGCCTCTTGATCCAAAGGAGAAGAGATCGAAACCTATTTGGAAAGGGTAACACCGGTTGAAGAACCTTTAGTAAAGAAGGGAAAGGAAGTGCCATCTGTATTGGCACCGATTACTTCAGCTAGTCCCAAAGTGACCAAACGGTCACCAACAAAGAGGAAACTAGAAGTTGTACCTGCCAAGGTATTTGAGAGGAAGCGGAAGACAAAAGGAAACACACCGGACTCAGAGGACACTATGTCTGAAGAACGGCCTAAGAAGACAAGGCAAACAAGGAAGAAGACAAAGACAACCAGCAATGAACCGGCAACATCTGCACCGGTAAATATTGATATTTCCTCTTATAAACCTTTGTCACCTTGTCAAAGGACAATCAAGAATGTTAGAAGAAAATTGCTTAGTGATTTGCAAGAATATTTTGATGACTTCAATGATAATGAGAAAGATGAAGTTGAATAAGAAGTCATTCAATATTTATGTGTTAATGACCAGTCGCCATCAGAAATTAGATCTGTGACACCAGATTCTTTATATAATTCTTTAGATAACAAATGGCGCATTGCCATAGAGAAGGAACAAGAAATAAGAGAGGAAATATTTGCACAATATTTTCTTAATGTGTCAAATTCAGAAATTTATGAAGTTATGGAAAAATACAAAGGCCTCTTCTTCATGAGAAGAAGGAGACTCTTGTTGCTAGAAGGAAAAGTTCCTGAAGTGGTAAAAATGTTAGGCCCAATATGGAAAGCTAATGTACTAAGAGGGGAGGGGCGAATCAGTACTTCAAAAAATTTCTTCAAAAATATCTTTACTATTATGCATAAACCAAAAACTGTTGTAACATAACATAAAGCTAAAACAAATGAATAACAATCATATATGATTCACTCCATAACACTTATATTTTGGTTACGCAGAAACTCTTGGTTAGAGAGAAAAACTACGATGGGGATGGCACCCACAACTTCACTACTACAATAATAAAGGATGCTCAGTTAGAGCTACATGTTTAGCTATTTCTGATAGCTTACCTTGTTAGGAGTATCAAGATATGTTAGATCTACCTTGCTAAAGGATTTTACAACACTTAATCTAAATGTTGCACTTGGTTAGAGGCTTTACAATTTATAGACTTGATTAGAGTCTTTTACCCTGTTAAAGGTTTCTCTATAACTCAAAATATTACAATGAAATTATTACAAATATCTCCAACTTTACATTTGGAATGTTATAGCAGATTCTATGTGCTCAAATAAGATTATGTTGCTTATAGCATACCTCGGTAACCCATATAGTAACTCGGTAAACCCTTCTGTTTACTCTGTTCTTTGACTGTTCTCTGAAAACCTTCTTGGTGACCTCTATGTCTCTGTAACAGTCATAACACTTAGTGCTTTCTCATGTATCACACATGTCTTGCTTCATACACTCATGCACACACACACTTAATCCTTAACTCATGCTGTATAAATAGATCTCTTATGTCAGTGATCCATTCATTGCTTCAATCTTACAAACATGTTTTATTGAATGAATAACCATGCAAAATATTTCATTGGTTAGATGACCTCGAAATCATACACAATCTTTAAGTGCAATTTCCAATGTGATAACGGTTCTATGTTCCTCGATCTTGTAACACGTTTCCATATGTATGTCTGTAGACACCCAAAATTGTCATGTCTAATTAAATAAATATTTTATTTATTTAATTATCTAAGCCTAATTCTTCTATTAATTAAATAAATCTTTATTTATTTAATTAATTCATTTATCCTCTTCTAGCCTTATTTCTCATTTAAATAAATACATTTATTTATTTAAATTACCCCTTTCCTAAATTAAATAAATATTTTATTTATTTAATTATCCTATTTCTTCTATTAATTAAATAAATCTTTATTTATTTAATTAATTCATTAACCTTTTCTACACATGACACATGTCATTCATCTCTTATTTCCTACACTACCTACCCCTTTCATTATTTTGGTATTTCTTATACCTACCCTCTAATCCTAGCCGACCTCTCTTTTTACACCTCTCAATCTTAACCCTCCATTTCCATTGTGTCTTCTATTTAAGGAGATGCTTTCTTCATTATCAAACCCTAAGGACATACCCTAATGACTAATCCGAATGACTAATTTTGGAGTACTTGGCTACACTACGATCCTACTTGCAACCACATTCCGTTCTTTGTTGAGCTCTTGTGCATACAAAAATCTGAGAGCAAGCATATCAAACAAGATCAATGGAGATAGGAAGAATGGAGATCAAAACCCTAGTGGACATGTGATGGTATAATCTTTGTGATTTTTGAGTTATTTTGCATTGTCTTAGGTTATCTTCATATGTTATGGTGGATCTTTGTTCATTGTTAGGCTAGGGTTTGGTGGTTGAATCCATTTTAGTCTTTCAATATTGTTGTTTATTGCTATCCATTTTCACCATATACATTTTGGCACGCCCGGTGGGACTCTTGTCCCTTTGCATTTAACATTTTGTTGCAGATTTTGCATTTTTGAAGTTGCAGATCGGACGATTTCGATGACATTTTAGGTTTTTTTCGCGTCTGCGAGTGTTCGGATCGCGTTTTTGTATTTCAGAGGCGTCTGTGACATATTTTATCGCGTCTGTGTTTCTGTCATTTTCTATTTTTGCAGGTTTCCGAAAGTCGCGTCTGTGATCCCGAATCGCGTCTGCAGAATAAAAAGGCGTCTGTGTTCTGAAATCACGTCTGCGAATCACAGAGCCGCGTCTGTGTCGGACAGACGCGTCTGAGTCTGGTATAAAAGCGTCTGTGCATTCTGTTTTGCAAAAAAAAAAATTTTTTTTTAGTTTTTCGATTCGGCTTTTCGGATTTTGTACTTAGGGTTTCAGATCTGGCTTATTTTTGGCTAACCTTTGCAGATCTAGCTAACCTGGTTTGTGCAGCTTGCTTTGGAGCCAAACACGTTTTTGTTGAAGGCCCCTTTTCACAAAGTCTTTTTGGGTTTTCTTAAAATTTACCTAACTTGTGTGCTTGCAGGAAGGGGTTATCATTTGAAACAACCCAAACTACTAACAATTTTGTTGCAGGGCCTTAGCTAGGGTTTTGTAATTTTATTTGTGTGCCTTGTCTTCATAGCTTAGCAAACACTTCAATTGGTGCACTAAAATTGAACCATTGTCTTTTGTGTCTTGAGCAATAGGCTCTTTTTGTTTATTCTTTAGAGGGCCTGTCTTCCCGTGTGGTCATTAGGACTACTAGTGAGAAGAGAACGACCCAAGTGGTAGCGAGGAAAACCCACCTCATCCAAACCACTATAATCAAATGTATCCATGGTGAAAACTATGAATAACGTGTGCTGATTAGTTCATACCGACACTATGTCTCCCCATAAACCCGTTTGATCAAATTTATTTGATCATTTGTAGGGCGTAACCCCTACCGGCTGGGAGTCTTCTGTATTTACAGAGCTGAAAGTGCCGCATGTATGGCCACACGAGCGGATGCCCTTACTAGTACCTCATTGTTTTAGATGCCCAAATCCTTCTAGTTGTTGAGGCAGGAGGTCGGACCTCTGGTAGCGGCCCACACACATACGGTTCTTAGTAGAGATACAAAGTTCACCATGGGGAGTTTTCATGGGGACTGATGCTTGGCTGACCCGAGAAGTGAGTGCCGAGGGTGGAGCCAGTGAGGTCAAGCATCTAAGTATCCGCTCTGAATAGCGTAGCCTCGGGGGTAAAACCCCATGTGGGATCAACAATTATTGTCCTGGCCAGCCATAAGAATTGTGCTTGACTTATGATAAACATTCAAACAATCAAGACAAAACAGCAAAACATTGTGTTTTTTTGTGTCTTCAAGTGTATGCAAAAAAAAAACTTTTTACATCAAACAACACACTTTTTGGAGTCTAAACAGTCTGCAAACATTGGGTCATCAACACTGTGTCCTCTTGTCACGAAAAACAGTCGAAAAATCAGATTTGGTCACAGCAAAACAAATTCACAGATAGGAAAGATTGCACTAAGGTTACAGAAACGCGTCTGTGTCTGTTAAAACCGCGTCTGTGTCTGATAAACGCGTCTGTGAAGTACAGAATAGCGTCTGTGTTTTTATCAGCGTCTGTGTCGAACAGAGACACGTCTGTGTCTGGAAATAGCGTCTGTGAAGTATACAGGCGCGTCTGTGTCCACAATTGCAAAAACTGTTACAGTCTTAGCAAACATCAACAGGAAATCTCAGAATCACGTTTGTGTCAAACAGAATAGCGTCTGTGTCTTAAAACCGCGTCTGTGAAGTATACAGAGGCGTCTGTGTCAGGATTTAAAAAAGTTTAACAGTCAAGCAAACAAAGAAATCAGTTTCGGCACACTTGAGCTTCCTAGGTTATCTCTTCAGGTTCATCTAGCATTCAGCCTGTTCTAAGGTCTTACACAGTCCATCATTGCTTCATACCTCATTTTACAGTCATACTTGTCTAAACTTGAGTCAAAAGGTCACTTGCTTGTCCTCACTATACTTTGTCAACACACTACATACTACAACACTTTGCTAAGTGGTCCCTCATCAAGGTTTCTTACCTTTGGGTCTCATTTGGTCTTACTTAGAGTCAAGGTCAGCTTACCTCATCAAGAGAAACTATCCTCTCTTTGGAAGTCACACCTACTCTACAACATACATATTTGGTCTTACACTTTGGACATTGCAAGTAAACTTCAGATTCATTTACACTCCATACAACTCTTGGTCTTACATACTCTTGTCATTTTCGTTTAAGTCTCTCACATATTGGTCTAACACCTAGTTCATGGTTGAAACCCGTCTTCAAAAATCTAGGAGAAAAGCTAAAGAAGCTCAAGGGCCCGTAAACATGAGTTCTTATGAGTATGACAATGATGTCTTCTACAATCCTGAGCACACTACATTACCAGACATGAATGTTTATAGACACAATCCAAATATGGAAAGCGCAAACGCTATACACAACGCTACACACAATGATAATGTGGACAATTCTTCAATACTATCAGCAGACATACAAGAATCTATAATGGATCCTCAATTCAATAGATTGGTTGAAGAGATAATGAGGAGAGATCGTCAATACTTTCTAAACATGATGGCACAAAGTGGAGCTAAGATACCACATGATTTTGACTTATCTCAACTTATGGAAAGTAGACCTTCACAACAAACTCAACCAAATAGTGGAGGACCCAATAATATGATGCCGGAGTCACCATCAGTTTTGCTTCAGAAACCAGCAATCCCACATACACAAGCTCAAATGCACGATACTTACACTCAAAGACCATCATGGAGGCCTTATGTTCAAACACATGTTCAAGATATGGGTCAACCAAGACAAATGGATACTCAAGGACTTCCTCAAAATTTTGACACAAGGAGACCTCATGCCAAAATTGGGGGCAACACAATGGAAAATGAAAGGCCTATTGAATATGGTTTATACACACAAAACAGATATGGGGTCCCTCAACAAGAAATTATGCCAAGTGCTCCATACATGTCGCAACAATATAGACCTCCATATGGACATGTCTACGATCAATATCATCCATAAATGCAACAAGCTCCTCCTCAAATGGGTGTTTCAAACATGGGATATGCTACAAGAAATCCATCTCCTCCCAAAAATAATTTGGAGCAACAAATTAGAGATCTACAAAAGAAAGTGGAAGACATGGGCACATCAAAACCCACATATACTATGAGAGATATATGCCCTTATCCCTTTGATAAGAGCATTCCAATGCCTCCGTTTCCTCCGCACTTTGCAACACCGAAATTTGACAAATATAGAGGGAGAGGAGATCCCAAGGCACACATGAGACAATTCTTCACAGCTTGCATTGAGGTAGCAGCAGAAGAAACATACTTAATGAGGTTGTTCCCACAGAGCTTAGGAGATCAAGCGATGGAATGGTTTTCTCAATTACCTCCCGGTATTAAGTCATGGGGCGACTTGGCAGAGGCATTCATTCAACATTTCTCTTACAACATTGAAACAGATGTCTCAGTTACTACCTTGTGCAATACGAAACAAAAAGAAGGAGAATCTTTTGCGTCATTTTTGCAAAGATGGAGAAACTTAGCTAGCAGATGCTCTTGTGAAATCCCGCAAAAACAAATGGTGGAAATGTTCACACAAAATGTTAACAAGGCTATTGGTTATGATCTCAGAAAAGCTTGTTTGTCTACATTCAAGGATGTCATTGAAAAGGGCCTAGCAACAGAAAGAGTCTTAATTGAACAAGGAGTTATCAAACTATTCAAAGAAAACAAAGAGGACTTCAAAGGAAAGGACAAACCAAAGTTTTGGAACAAGAACAAGAACACAATTAATGATGGTGTTGTTGATGCTAACACAGTGAGACCAAAGTTCATCTTTTCTGGATCAAATTCTACCAACAATCAAGTGAACAATCAAACGGCTGCTAGACCACGAAGGAAGTACACTCCATTGGGAGAACCACTTGAATCAGTATTCAAAAAGCTTGTAGCAAACAAAGTGATCACGGTCCCATATTTTCCTCCATATGAACCAAAGGTAAAACTGAATTGGTGGAATGATGATGAATATTGCGAATTTCATAAGAGCAAGGGTCACAAGACAAGTAATTGCCATCGATTGAAAAACATTGTACAAGATCTCATTGACAGAGGAGATATTGAGATTGAGGGACATTCATCTAACCAAGAGCATGAGGTGTTTAAGGAACCATTCCCAAAACATGACAAGGGAAAAGGCAAAGTCACAGATGATCAAGCCAATTACACTAGAACATCTTACAATTATGATTCCACTATTAATCACATCTCAATGGACAATCATATTTCTACCATTACTATCAAAAATAAAAATCCTGAGAATCCTCCTCAGCGACCTAAAATTGTCCTAAAAGGTGTGGGATCTTCATCCGAAGCTACCTCTGAATGTCATGTTACAACCCGTCGAGGTAAGATCACATTGCCAGGAACCTCTTCTAAGAATACCAATCTTCCGTCAACTAAGCCTGAGTACGATCTTGTAGAGCAATTAGGGAAAACACCCGCACTCATCTCTACTCTTGAGCTCTTACGTATATCTCCTGCACATAAAGCTGTCCTTGACAAAACCTTGAGAGATACTGCTGTCCCTACGAATCTAAACGTGGATCAGTTTCAAGCCATGGTGGGATACCTATCCGTTCCACACTCCCTCACATTTACAGAAGCCGATGACGCCTCCATAAGTCAGCCTCACAATGCACCTCTACATATTGAAGCCTTCATACATAAACACCGAATAAAACGAGTCCTGATAGATGGAGGAGCAGGTCTTAATATTTGTACATTGAGCACCATCAGACAATTGGGATATTCTGACAAAGCTGTGAATGCTACAAACCAAATCACTATTAAGGCTTATGATGATGAAGAGCGCTCGTCCAAGGGCACGGTCATCTTACCACTCAGAATAGGGCCAGTAACAAAGGACGTGATTTGTCAAGTCCTGGATCTAGACCTCACGTATAACATATTGCTAGGACGTCCATGGATTCATGAAATGAGAGCGGTCCCATCAACATACCATCAGTGCATAAAATTTCCTCATAATGGAGTCGAGGTAACGGTCAATGGTGATCCAAATCCATTCATATATTGCAATAACTTGAGATCACATACTGAGATTATCATTCCCAGCAATCGTGAGGCTACTCCTTCTTCAGCATATATTGATCCTGAGTCATTAAAGCCCTCGACATCCAAACAAGGTGAACTTAGAGCCAGGTTTCAAGACAAAGGCATGGGAGAATACACTCTGAATCAAACAATGTTCTTACGACAAGTCATGAACTCCCCCAAGGAATATGGGAGACCACATCCTAATAAGCAAATCTCCATCATGCTCCTCAAATGGGATCCTACCGTCTTTCAAAAATGGGGCGAACTAGAGGAAGAAAGTTTATATAAAATGCTATATAAGGACGCTGAAGATGATACACATGATCAAATTATAATACCCTGTGAAAACTATGGTAAAGGTTTCAAAATTCTGCAGAGATTCGGGTATGATGGAAAAAGTCCTCTCGGACTACGCAAAGAAGGTGTCATGGAGCCTCTACAACCTGAGCTAACTACAAGAAGGGAACGCTCTAAGGGGCTTGGTTTTCTAAATCCCAAGATTCAAAACAAGAGAACAAAACAGATATGGCGAGTCAAAGTGGCTGAAGTTCAACAAGAGGATAATTATTCCACAGACTCCAATGAGTGGGAATGGGGTTCAGACAAATCCTCCAGCGATTATGAACTTAATGAGACATTTAGAGAGCCAGATGAACCTACAGAGGAGGAGGAGTTTTACAAGAAATTCAGAGTTGGTCAAGAACCGACCCATAAGGATCCCGCACAAGCTTCGTTTCAGGGCCCTAGGTCAGGATCACATAGGATGAGGACACCTGTCCCTGAGGGTGCTACTAGTGATGATAATTTGGACTCACTCACGATCGAAACTGATGAGGAGAGTGCCATTGACGACCTCGATGACTACCTTGACATACCTGAATATAACCACATCTTCGCTATTAGCCTTGCAGACTCTAAAGACATTAAAGACCTTCCCCTCGTTCACCCCCAACTCATTGACTGGGATCAGGATGGACCACCACAGATTGATACATTTCAAAATGACGAAGCTATTGTTGATTATCTTGGCATTCGCGATGATCTTCCTCTTGGAGACCATAAAGCAGGATACGCCATAGAGCTAAATAACATGGCATACTTTGGTGAGGGTGTCGGGCCTTCTAGTCGCAAAAATGTGAAAATAAAGACAAAACAAGGGTCTTATGGCGAAAACCACACTGTGGCGCTCTCTGACTCTAAAAAAGTAAAAAGAAAGGACGTATCTGAGGGTGAAAACCTCTCTCAGGCGCCCGAAGATGGAAGGCTTGACATTCTCCCAGCATCATACGAGGAAAAATCATCCATGTTGGTAGAGGAGACTATAAAGACAAACATTGGTACAGCAGAGGTTCCACACAACATATTTTTGGCTCAATCATTGACAGAGGCCGAGAAAGCAAGGTTCATAAGCTTCTTTAAGGAACGACAAGTCAACTTCGCATGGTCTTATGCTGATATGCCTGGACTAGACCCCGACTTAGTAATGCATCATTTAACAGTCAAACCGGGGGCAAAACCAGTAAAGCAGAAATTGAGGAAAATGCATCCACAAGTGGCATTATTAGTCAAGGCAGAGCTGGAGAAATTACTAGATGTCGGATTCATACGCCCAATTGATTATCCCGAATGGATTTCCAACTTAGTGCCTGTTAGCAAACCAGATCGCAACATCCGAATATGTACAGACTTCAGGGATATCAACAAGGCTTGTCCGAAGGACGATTTCCCATTACCAAACATTGATTTAATTGTTGATCTCACAGCAGGCCATGAGATGTTATCTTTAATGGACGGATTCTCTGGATATAATCAGATCAGGATTGCACCTGAAGATCAACATAAAACATCATTCACTTGTCCATGGGGAACCTTCTGCTGGAATGTCATGCCCTTTGGGCTGAAAAATGCAGGTGCCACGTATCAACGAGCCATGACTACTATCTTCCATGATCTCATGCATGTAAAGGTGGAAGATTATGTCGACGACCTTTTGGTTAAATCAATAGACAGAAATACACACTTGGACATACTTTCAGTTGCTTTTGATAGGCTGGAAAAATACAAGGTAAGATTAAACCCAAAGAAATGTGTCTTTGGAGTAACCTCCGGGAAGCTCCTCGGATTCATTGTGTCTAAAAGAGGAATAGAAGCGGATCCAGCAAAAGTCAAGGCTATCTTGGACATGCCGCCACCCAAGAATATCATTCAACTTCGGTCTTTACAAGGGAGACTCCAGTCCATACGAAGATTCATAGCACAACTTGCAGATAAGTGTAATCCTTTTCAGCACCTGCTACACAAAAGCATTAAGTTCAAATGGGACGAGAACTGTCAACAGGCTTTTCAGGCACTTAAAGACTATCTTTTGAACCCGCCAGTTTTGATGCCACCAATTCCGAATCAACCATTGCTACTTTACATATCAGCTACTCCAACAGCACTGGGGGCACTACTAGCACAGCAAATACCTGACGGCAAGGAAAAAGCAGTCTACTATATCAGTCGCACATTGGTGGGATATGAGCTCAACTACACACCAATTGAGCGTGCATGTCTCGCTGTGGTCTTCGCTTCACAAAAATTACGACATTATATGCTCACTCACAAGACCAAGTTGATTGCCAGAATTGATCCACTAAAATATCTGCTCAACAAAGCTACACTTACTGGGCGACTGGCCAAGTGGGTAATGATTTTGAGTGAATTCGACATTGAATACGTGGACAGAAAAGCAATCAAAGGACAAGCCATCGCAGATCAACTGGCAGATGCTCCCATGATAGATGATGTTCCTCTACAGTCAGAATTTCCAGATGAGTCCATTCTAACAATATCACCTGCAAAGCCATGGCAACTATACTTTGATGGCTCATACACATAGCACGGGGCAGGAGCGGGTATACTCTTTATAACTCCCCAAGGCGATTCTATACCAAAGTCATACCGCTTATCATTTCCTTGCACCAACAATATAGCGGAATATGAGGCATTAACAACGGGGTTAAGAATTGCAGTTCAGTGGAAGATCCAGGAACTTCGTGTTTTTGGCGATTCTCAACTTGTCATCCGTCAAGCAACTGATGATTATCAAACAAAAGATGAAAGCTAATGCCTTACAAACAACTGGTAGATGATCTGAAACAACACTTTGCAAAGATAGAGTTTGAGCAGATACCAAGAGAACAGAATCGCGCTGCTGATGCCATGGCTACAATTGCTTCACTCATTGACCTACCACAAAATGAGACCTGTTATAAGTTCCTGGTTGACAACCTGCTGATTCCGTCATATGAGATCACTCCCATGGAAATGATATGTGTTGTTGGTCCTGAATCCCAGTTATATGGTTCCATATTCACATACCTTCGCGACAACATCTTACCTCCCGATTTATCGAACAACCAACGCCGCACTTTCATCCGCCAATCCTCCCGATACGTTATCCTAGCTGATATCCTATACCGACGAGGTCTAGATGGCACCCTCCTTAGATGTTTAGAGAGTGACGAAGCTCAGATTGCGTTATGAGAAGTGCACGAAGGGATATGTGGTCCGCATACTAGTGGTCCTACCTTGGCCAAGAAACTCATCAGGACTGGATACTACTGGCCTACTATGGAAAAAGATGCATATCAGTTTGTCAAGAGGTGTAAGCAGTGTCAAATTCATGGAGACCTCATACACGCACCAGCACAAGAACTACAGCCACTTGCATCTCCTTGGCCCTTTTGTCAGTGGGGACTCGATCTCATAGGCAAGATTCACCCTCCTTCTTCCAACGGACATAAATTCATTATCACAGCCACAGAGTATTTCACAAAGTGGATTGAAGCCGTACCTCTCACGCAAATTACTGGGAAACAAATCGCTACTTTCATCCTGAACTACATCATTTGCCGATACGGGATTCCTACTTCCATTATCACTGACAACGGGCGTCCTTTCAAGAATCAGGATGTTCGTGAACTCTGTGAGCGATTCCATATCTCTCATCGTTTCTCCACACCATATTACCCCCAAGGTAATGGCCAAGCTGAGGCGTCTAACAAAACAATTCTCAAAATACTTAAAAAGACAGTCGACGACGCTGGCCGTAACTGGCATGTCCAACTCAATCCCGCACTTTGGGCCTATCGTACCAGTGTCCGCACACCTACAGGAGCTACACCTTACTCACTTGTCTATGGTGCTGAAGCCATCTTGCCTATTGAGGTCGAGTTACCTTCTTTACGGGTCTCCTTGAGAAACATAATCAACGATGAAGACTACAGGGTCTCTCGCTTACAAGAACTAGAACTGCTGGAGGAACGACGACACACTGCTTTTAATCATCTCAAGGCTTACCAACAACGAATGAGTCGCAGTTACAATCACAAGGTCAAGCCTCGCACATTTGAGGTAGGTGACTTAGTCCTCAGAGAGAACCCCAAGAATCAGCAAGATAGAGAAAAGAAGGGCAAATTTGAACCCAACTGGCTTGGTCCTTACATCATTACAGCAGTATATGGATCTGGGGCATATCAACTCTCAACTACAGAAGGGGAATCTTTGGAGGATCCTATCAACAGCATGCACCTTCGCAGGTTCTACACATAAGCTCTTTTTGAATATCCTAATGCAAAAATACAAAAAAAAAATCAAAAAATTTCAAAAATACAAAAAAAATTATAAAAACAAAAAAACCATTACTTGGTGAAAACCTGGCAAACAGGCGCCTTGTGACAACAAAAAAATTGCAAAATCCAAAAAAAAAAAAGTAAAGAGAAATAATTTCGTCCAACGGTGAAAACCACTTCGGTGGCGCCCTGGGCAAGTACCATGGTGAGAACTGGGTCACCAGCGCCATGCGTAGGGACTTTGCTCCTCCCTCTTTCAGGATTCCCTTTCATTTTTTCACTTCGCACACACTCACGACCAATTCACTCACAATAAACTTACCCATTCCCATCATGGCTTGTTATTGATCTACCCAAGATTGGTTAGCCATTCATAATAAACCCTCCCTTTTCACTCTCTTTCCATCCATAATAAATCAGATCCTATCTGTGACTACGGCCAATTCCTACGTCTAGTAATGGGTGTGGAACTGAGAACATCACATGTTTCGAGGAGTACAGTTTCTTTCAGCTCTCTTCGGTCTATCCGCGCACAATAAGGTCTATCCACGCGCAATTCGCAATAAAGCAACATTTTGCATCACAGATCCGCAATACAGTTTCATCTTCTCCACAATAAGGTATCAGTTTCATGGATTCAGTCAGTTTCCAAGGAGACACAGCAGCAACAATGGGCTTCAACAAAATCAAATCTTTTAACAGACTCAGACAACATATGGTTCAGTGCTATCTATCCTTTTTGTGAAAGTGAACATTGTGACCACAATCAAAATTTGACTTAAACAAGTGACAAGAGACACAAACTTGAGGACTACAGTGGATGTGGGTGTCGAGTCTTGGTTTTCTTTTGGTTTTATCTTTTTGGTGACATGTCTTTTAGCTTTTCCGGGATGTCTTTGACTAGAGATTCTATCTCCAGGATGTCTTTGACTAGAAAGGCGAGGATGGGGTATCGTCACTTATTTGCATTTGCTGTCTGTGGATTGTCTTTTAGTAATGCTATGACTTGTCCAAGGATATGAGGACACTGTGAGTCTAGTGTGAACTGGGGCATTCCTTGTTTGTGACTGTCTTATCTCCATGCAAACAGGTACAATGACTTTCTGGGCCGAACATATGCCTCGATTGTCATAACCTATTCTGCCATAATAAAGCTCAATGATGATAACGCACAAGAAGCTCTTTCACGTTCATATCTTTTGTCTTCCATCCCCCTTTCTTGATTGACTTCCATTGTCCTTCTCGAGTCCGCGTAGTCCGCTATCACATGACTGAGTATAATGACACACCAAAAACATTTGCATTTCATATAGTTGCACCTGCATCACCACATATAAGCATTTCATACATATAGATATTATAATTGCATCACATCCTGCATACAACACATGTTAGCACATCTCACATTTTCATTATGTAAATAATCATTTGCATCACATACATTTTCATTCGCATCATGCATCACATATACAACATAAAAGAACAAAAATATATGGCATTACATCATATAAGCATCCATATCATAAAACATGCATCACATAAGAACATCTCATCACATAAGGTACACATGCATATAGCTGCCGCAAAAGATGAATCATCTCATATATATAATCAATCAAATGTGTCATAATACAATGATGTCAAAAGAATCATATGGCTACAAAAGAATCACCCGCAGGTGTCTACAATACAACAATGATACATCTACTGATACAATGGGAGCCCACTATAGCTATGAGGAACTCCCTCCCTCGGAGCCACCTCGCCTCGACGGAGTCTGAGCTGTAGATGGCCCTGCCCCTGGATCCCCCTGTCCCTCTGGTGGTGGTGGAGGCCCCATAACCCCACCGCTGGATGCCTGTCTCCTGCGGCTCCCTCCCGTAGCCGTCGCTGTGCGCGACGACCTCTGGAAGCTCCTAGCCCGATGCTCTGCTGGCACGGCTGCATAATATAGATCCCTCCAGTAGGCGATCTCCTCTCCCGCTCGCAAAACATAGGCGTAGCCTGCCCCTGCATCCTCTGCTGCCCGCCTACCTGCCCTCAGAGCTGTCTCGGCCTCGGTATATCTCTGGATGGCCTGATCCCTCTCCCGCTCTGTATCTCGGACCCTGATCCTGAGGTGGTTCCTCTCTCGAACCAAATCCTCAATCTCATCTGCCTGGCCCTGGCAGATCTCCCGCAGCCTCACCACCTCATCCTCCTCGGAGTCTCCGCTCTCCGTCCCTGCCTGTGGCTCCTCCTCTACAGGTGCCTGTCCCTGTGCCTCTGCTTGCACCTATCCCTGTGCCTGTATAGGTACCTGTGGCTGTACCTGTCTCTGTCCCTCTCTGGGACCCTGTGCTGCTGGCACCTGTAGGGGCAGTCCACCCCGTCCTCTCACCACTGGAGCTTCTCTCTCCTGACCTCCCTCCCTCCGAGGTGCTACCCGTCTCTCTCCCACCACTCCCCTCCGCCTTCGCCGGCCCCTACCTGCATCCCCTCCTCCCTCATCATCATCTCCTCCACCCTCTCCATCCACTGGCTCTGCCGGATCTGTCAACCTCGGAAATGGATGCTCTGCCCAGTACGCAGAGTACTCTGCGTCCATCCCTGCATCATCTACCTCTGGCCACATGTCCCATGGCATCGGCATCATCTCCGCTAGCTGCATCACTGCCTGATCATAAGATAGCAGTGGGCCAAACTGCACCTGATCTCTAACAGTACGGGCATACATACCCGAGCCTCGGGGCATCCTCTGAATCCGGCCATACTGCCTGCATACCCGGTCCACCAGCTGTCTCTCTAATATATAGGGCGTCCGCCCAATCAGGTACCTGCTCCGGAAGGTGTAGGGCAGCTCCAGTGCATCGTCCCCCCACTCCTCGCACCCCAGGTACGGCCTCCAGATCACCATGTCAATATCGTCAATGACTCTCCTCCAGTGCTCCAATCTCCCAATCCGAGGCTGGGATGTGATCATGGCATACAAATGAACAAAACTCTGTCCCTGTCCTCTGCCTCTGAAATGAATCGACCTCGTCACTGGAAGGTGCTCATAGGCCCACACCTGCAAGAGAGTCACACCGCAACCCAAACCCACTGATCCATGGTATACAAACTGATGCAGCTCATAGTACAAATGTGCTAGGACACATGGCCCCCACGCATACCTAGTGTGCTCTGCCATCAGCGTCTCCAAGGCCCCTCCCCAGCCCACTGCCAATCCTCGTGTGGCCCTGTCTGGACACAGGTATCCACTGATAACTCCCCCAATAACTGCCGGCAATGCTAAACCTGTGGCAGTCATGGTGTCCCAGGCTACATGGCCTGCTCGCATCTCCAACTCAGGATCCTGAAAGACCCGTCTCAAGGCCTCCCTGTCACCGTCACGGTCGTAGGGGATCAACTCTCCATCAATGGGAACATGTAATATCCTGTATACATCCTCCAGTGTCACTGTCATCTCACCCATCGGCAGGTGAAACGTGCATGTCTCTGAGTGCCATCTCTCGGCCAGCGCGGTCAGCAACCCCATGTTTGCCCGAAACTCGGGCACATAGAGCATATATGTGAGACCCATCTCCTCAATGGAAATCATGTCCTAGATCGACAACTCTGGTCGCAGTCTCTGTGTCGCAGTCTCTGTGTCGACGGGAATCTCTCCCGTGACTCCAACATCGGCAAATACTCCTGCAGTCAAGCAAATCAATCTTGTCAGTTATCGTGGCATTCACTGTTTATCACAAAATGCTACTCGCTACCTAAATGCATATGGCTATCTACCCTAGTGACACTCACTGTTCATCACAAAGTGTTGCTATTTATCCTAGTAGTGCTCACTGTTCATCACAAAGTACTACGAGTGTGACATTCCCTGTTCATCACAAAGTGTCACTCACATTCGCACTCCCTGTTCATCACAAAGTGCTGCATATCCTGGTGCTCCCTGTTCATCACAAAGTGCCTTGATTTATCCTAATCTTCCTAGAGGACCTGCTTGAGTGTATCCTCTCAGCAGCTTATCCAATCGACAGCGTATGTTCATCACAGAACTGTTGATTTGACCTAAAGGACTAAAACCATGCATTTAAACACATAAACGCACTTTTTCAACACACACGCGCTTTTAACTCATAAACGCGCTTATAGACTACATAAACGCGCCTCTGCAACACAGACGCGCTTTATAAACACAAACGTGCCTATGCCAGACACAAACGCGACCAGGGAACACAGACGTCCCTGCATGACATAAACGCTATTCAAAAGCACAGACACTACTACATTTCACAAACACGTCCGCATTCAACACAAACGCGGTTCCAAGCACAGACGCGCCTGGACCCGACACAGACGCGCCTGTTGGACACAGACGCGCCTGGCGCTGACACAGACGCGGTTGTGCGTTTTTGCACTTTTAAACTACCCTATTTCTAGCGCATTTATTGCTCCTAAACATGCATTTATGACAAAACTTGAAATGCGTGAAAGTACGAGGAGGTTTTCGGGTACTTACTGGCTCTCCTGCATCGGCTGGTCGCTGGAATCGGCGGACACGGTCGAATCTATGAACGAATGTCATCGCTGCTGACTGCTGCTGCTCTTTTCTCGCTCTGCACTGTGATCTCGTAAGGGTGTGAATGACAATGAGGATGTCTTTTGCCCGTGGTCTATCTTATAGCCTACCCTAGCCCTCGCCCTCATTTCCCGAGTCAGTCTTCCTCATCCCGTGACTTTGTCACTTTATCCAATCAGTCCATTCTATCCCATCTTTCTTATCGAGAGATTGTCTGCAATCTTTCCAGACTTTTTCATCCAATCTCTCGAGGGGGCATATCATTCCCATCCTGGGGCAACTCTGTATCAGTTCATCTTATCTTCTTTGAAACAACGCAACAAGCCGCATTGCCTCAAAGAGGGGCAAAATGTAGACACCCAAAATTGTCATGTCTAATTAAATAAATATTTTATTTATTTAATTATCTAAGCCTAATTCTTCTATTAATTAAATAAATCTTTATTTATTTAATTAATTCATTTATCCTCTTCTAGCCTTATTTCTCATTTAAATAAATACATTTATTTATTTAAATTACCCCTTTCCTAAATTAAATAAATATTTTATTTATTTAATTATCCTATTTCTTCTATTAATTAAATAAATCTTTATTTATTTAATTAATTCATTAACCTTTTCTACACATGACACATGTCATTCATCTCTTATTTCCTACACTACCTACCCCTTTCATTATTTTGGTATTTCTTATACCTACCCTCTAATCCTAGCCGACCTCTCTTTTTACACCTCTCAATCTTAACCCTCCATTTCTATTGTGTCTTCTATTTAAGGAGATGCTTTCTTCATTATCAAACCCTAAGGACATACCCTAATGACTAATCCGAATGACTAATTTTGGAGTACTTGGCTACACTATGATCCTACTTGCAACCACATTCCGTTCTTTGTTGAGCTCTTGTGCATACAAAAATCTGAGAGCAAGCATATCAAACAAGATCAATGGAGATAGGAAGAATGGAGATCAAAACCCTAGTGGACATGTGATGGTATAATCTTTGTGATTTTTGAGTTATTTTGCATTGTCTTAGGTTATCTTCATATGTTATGGTGGATCTTTGTTCATTGTTAGGCTAGGGTTTGGTGGTTGAATCCATTTTAGTCTTTCAATATTGTTGTTTATTGCTATCCATTTTCACCATATACAATGTCTAGGTTCAATGAATCTGGTAACATGTTTCACTCAATGTATATCAACTCGGTGTGTCATCTTTGCTTCTCGGTAGACATGAAATGATACTCGATAGACAGCTCGTTGCATACTGGGCTCTGAGACTAGTTTTTTCTATTACCGACTATGTTGTACATACCGACTAAATATTTTGGTAGTAGTAACCGACTAGAGTATATAGAATGACTTTGGATATAAAACTAATGGCAATTGATAAGTAGTAACAATCTCCCCTTTTGACATTAGTTGAGATGTTTGACAAAACTACTTTCAAAGTCATAACTCAATAATCTATATACTTACAAAATTTGACTAAACTGACAGTATATACATTAGTCAATGAAATAGTATATTTGGATATACTCCCCTTATCAATATACTGTACAACACTCTGATTTTACATGCTCGGTGATCAATGTTCTGTGTGCTTCTCTGTGTGCTGCTCTTGTTATGTGCTTACTATTCTGTTCACTGCTTGGTATACTCTGCTCTTGGATACTCTGCTCACTCTACTCGGTATACTCCCCCTGTATACTACACTCCTTTTGTTTGATACTATACTTTGAATACTATATCACTCCCCCTTTTTGACAAACATCAAAATTTAGTTACCATTTGGTGGTGGCAACGAGTCAAAAATGGATTTGTACTTTTTTTGTGCTTCAGTGAGAGCGACAAAGAGGGCATCCTTTACACTTTTCATTAAAGAATTTTGTGCTTGAATATCAGCCAATAAAGAAATTAAGCCATCTAATGTGCTTCCCTCTTGTGTAGTAGATAGGTGAGTGGCTCAGGTAATCTATTCTTGGATGGATGAAAGATGAGGAAGGAAAAATGTCTAAAGTGTCATTATGTCCCTCCTTATCTTGTGTTCTTCATTTCTTAGGTCCAATTGTTGAGCCATGAGTTGTTGTAACTTTGTATAAAAATTTTGAACTAAATTGGGCTCTGAGGTCAACTTATTTGAGAGATCAGTGATCTCTTTCTCAATTGCTTCTATTTTATTTTTGATATCTTTAATGAATAAAGAAAATGTACAGAGTTTCTGAAATAAATAAAGAATGTGCTTAAGTTCAGGGGTCAACTCAGCAATAAATTTGACAAGTTTGACTTTGCCAATAGCTATAGCTTTTTGTACCTCTTCTATCATTTTTGCAGTGAGCTCCTTGTCTTTTAGCTTGCTCAAATATTCAAATGCATCTACTCCAGATGTCGCTATCTGATTGAGAAGTTCATCCAGTTGAATATGGATGGCTGCATCGGTTGACACTGTAGCTTCAGGTAGCATATCTGATAATAGTGTCTTTACCTTCTGAAGTACTTTATTTTTCTTTTGTATGGCCATTTGTTTTTCTTGTTCGGCCTTTTCTTTGCATAGTTCACCAAAATCAATGAGTGCTTGCCCTTTTAATTTAGATATATCAACATTGGGCAACACTATTGGTTTTGACAAATCAACTTTGAAACTATGCTTTTTCATATTCTTTTCTTTACCTTTCACCGATTGAAATAAGACAATGACTTCAGAGGCTTGATGACCCTCGGTAAGTTGCTCGGTAGAGGCAACAATTTGGTCAGTTACTTTAGCCTCTGAAGTGTCCTTTCGTGTCTCGGTACTGGGTGTCTCAGTTGCAACATTGTTAGTGCTAGAAGGTGCTTGAGAGGTCTGTTCTTGAGAAGTACCTACTTTTGTTGTAGTCTTGTGACCTTTGGTGCCTTGATCTGTATCCTGAGGGGCTTCAGTTGAGACAGGTTGATTAACTGGTGGATAAGGTTGAACTTGTTCCAAAACTGATTCACTGGAGTTTGAACACATGGGGATAGGTTAGGACTTCAGTTAATCCCTTGATCTTAATGTGCTCATACTTGATATCCATTTTACCATTGGTGCACAATTCATCATATGTGTCTTTGATTTCTACATGACCAAGTTCTTCAACATGACATTTGGTGAAGAATCTCACATCCTCGACTAATAAAACTTGATCCGGGATGAGTGAAAATGTGGTTTTGTCATCCGGTTCAGATGCAATTTTGGGAGTCAAAGAGTATTTCAGTGAGGGCTTTTCGATGTTCTTAACAACAACGAGATCTTGGATCTTAGGTGCCATTGTAGATTTCAAATAAAACTAACAAAAGATCCTTAGGGTTTGAAGATTTTCAAACGGCAAACGCTTCACACTTAACAGATAATAACAACTTGATAAGATCGGTAAACCAGCTTAACAGTGCGTTGAGATTAATGTAAATACCTTGAATTTTGCTTTGGAGGAGGTTTGATCGCCTTTGAATTGCTTTGCTCTGCTCTCTTGAAAACTTGATGAGTGAAAAATGACCACGTAAATGCTTTAAGTACACAATATACCTTATCGGGCTCCGTGCAGGTTAGGTCAAAAACATTAAATGCACTCGGTTCCACTAAACCTTTTTTCCTTTGTTTTGTGCTTTAACTGAGTAACCAAACTTCCTTCATTTACCGACTTGACAGGCATCCTGTATTCACCGACTTGACAGTCTTCCTGTATAGTGCTTCAAAAGGACTTTGATAGAATTTCAAACTTACTAATACATCTTAGCTATGCAGATTTTGAATTAAGTACATACTAAAGTAGGAACTGTTTAAGATTTAACCTTTGAGAGAATGCAGTCCCTTCATACCTTTACCAATTAATTTGGAATAGGTGCACCTAACTCCGTAGGTAAGGTGCTTTATTTATTTGACACAATTTCCTTCTTTTTCCAAATCATCTTTAATTTTTCTTTTATTTCCTCAATGTTTTCTCTAGGTTGATCTCTGCAATCTCCAGCTAAGTGTCCAACTTTGTGACAATGAAAACATGCCATACCAGGATTTCTCCATGATCTTCGGTTGTTCATTCCAAACCTTATAAAGCAGTTGGCACTTATATGTCCATATCTTCCACAACATTCACACCATATCCTTGTATTGTAATCCCATGGTACTGTAGCATATTGTCGGTTACGATCTCAGTGAGTTCGGTAACCTCTAGTATTTGCTCGGTGTGCATACCACATACAGTTCTTTTGCTTAAACCAACACTTCTCGGTACTATGTCCATATCTATTGCAGTTTTTACAAAACCCTTTGAATTTTTCCTTCTGATAATTGTTAACAGACTTTGTCCTACATTGGTTAGATGTGTGACCATATTTATTGCAATTACATTTGACTTAGTGACATTCGGTTGCTTACCTTTTCTAATTTGGAACATGTTGGCAGTGTGACCTTGATTTCCACAGTAGTTGCAAATAGGCTTCTTTCTTTTGATGTTCTTCTTGATTCCATCTTGCTTTGATGATTCTCCTCTCTCTGTAGTATGAATTCCTTTCTCGGTAGAGTCTTTTCCTTTATAACTGAGTCCTGCATCTTTGTTGGGTCTTCTTGTATTTAGTTGCTCATCCAACATCTTTGATGCTTCATAACTCTTCTTTAGTGTTTCTTTGGATTTCTTCTCTGTTTCAAGTTCATTGGTCAACCTTGATACTTCAAGTTTCAATGATTGATTCTCATCATCTTTCAGATTTGCTTCATGATGTGCATAACCTAGTTCATTTGACAGATTTTGTTGAATCCAAGTCAACCTTGTGAATTCATCATTATTTTCAGATACTAATGCTTCTAGCTGTTGTTTCTCTCTTTCTAGATCTCTTACTTTATCCTCAGCTATCCTCAATGCATCAAGATTTTCAGTCATCTATGTGCTGAAATGTTCATGTTCCCTTTTCATTGCTTTTACTTGATCAGCTAGTGCTTTGTTTGTTTCTTTCAATACTCCAATCATTTCTTCAGTCTCTTCAGATATACTATTCTCAGATGATGTCTCAATTTGTTCTACTAACTCTTGAGAGTCTTGCAAATCATCAGATAATCTTCTTCTCACTTTTAGAGATTTTTGCATTTGTCTTTGCATGTCTGCAATCACTTGATTAGCATGATCCAATTCTTCTTGCAGATACACAATCCTCCAAGATTGTTTATAGCCTTCCATTGATAAAATCTTTCTCTTGAGGTAGTTAAACCCTTTTCCAAGATTCAAGCTCTGACACCAATTGTTAGGCCCAATATGGAAAGCTAATGTATTGAGAGGGGAGGGGTGAATTAGTACTTAAAAACTTTTCTTCAACAATATCTTTACTGTTATGCATAAACCAAAAACTGTTGTAACATAACATAAAGCTAAAACAAATGAATAACAATCATACATGATTCACTCCATAACACTTATATTTTGGTTACGTAGAAACTCTTGGTTGGAGAGAAAAATTGCGGTGGGGATTGCACCCACAACTTCACTACTGCAATAATAAAGGATGCTTGGTTAGAGCTACATGTTTAGCTATTTCTGATAGCTTACCTTGTTAGGAGTATCAAGATCTGTTAGATCTACCTTGCTAAAGGATTTTACAACACATAATATAAATGTTGCACCTGGTTAGAGGCTTTACAATTTATAGACTTGATTAGAGTCTTTTACCCTATTAAAGGTTTCTCTATAACTCAAAATATTACAATGAAATTATTACAAATATCTGCAACTTTACATCTAGAATGTTATAGAAGATTCTATGTGCTCAAATAAGATTACCTTGCTTATAGCATACCTTGGTAACCCATATAGTAACTCGATAAACCCTTCTGTTTACTCTGTTCTTTGACTGTTCTCTAAAAACCTTCTCAGTGACCTCTGTGTCTCTGTAACAATCATAACACTTAGTGCTTTCTCATGTATCACACATGTCTTGCTTCATACACTCATGCACACACACACTTAATCCTTAACTCATGCTATATAAATAGATCTCTTATGTCAGTGATCCATTCATTGATTTGATCTTACAAACATGTTTTATCGAATGAATAACCATGCAAAATATTTCGTTGGTTAGATGACCTCAAAATCATACACAATCTTTAAGTGCAATTTCCAATGTGATAACGGTTCTATGTTCCTTGATCTTGTAACACATTTCTATATGTATGTCCAGGTTCAATGAATCTGGTAACACGTTTCACTCAATGTGTCATCTTTGCTGCTCGGTAGACAGCTCGGTGCATACTGGCCTCTGAGACTAGATTCTTCTATTACCGACTGTGTTGTGCATACCTACTAAATATTTTGGTAGTAGTAACCAACTAGAGTATATAGAATGAATTTGGATATAAAACTAATGGCAATTGATAAGTAGTAACAAAAAGATACCCACTCTCATGCCCAAGCCGCTTTAAGGTTGCATCAAGTGGCTGAAGCCAACAGGAAAGCTGAGCAAGAACCAGCAACCAATAAACCGGATGAGGTATATGACAGTGAAGGAGAACCGGTCACTGATCAAATGGACCCTATTGATGTTGATGCCTTGAATGGTGAAAATGTCACTCTGGGTACACCAACAAAAGTGGCAGGATAGGAAAAATAGGACAAAGAAAAGGTTGCCAAGCAGCAAGCGGAGAAAGAGAAGAAGCAACAGAAAGAAGAAAAGAAGAAACAAGCAGAAGAAGAGGAAAAGAGAAAAGAGGATAAAAAGAGAAAAGAGGAAGAGAAGAAGAAACGAGAAGAGGAAAAGAAAAGAAAAGAAGAGGAGAAGAAGAAACAAGAGGAAGAGAAGAAGAAGAAGGAAGAAGAAAAGAAAGAAGAAGAGAAATGGCAGGAAGAAGAAAAGAGAAAGGAAGAGGAGAAGAGGAAGCAAGAAGAGGAGAAGAGAAAAGCAAAAGAGAAGAAGAAGCAGGAAGAAGAGAAGAAGAAGAAGGAAGGGGAGAAGAAGATGCAGGAAGAGGAGAAGAAGAAGAAGGATAAAGAAGAAAAGAAGCAGAAAGAAGAAGAGAAGAAGGAAGAAGAGAAAAGAAAGAAAGAAGCAGAGGAGAAAAAGAAGGCAGAAGAAGATAAACTAAGAGCCAAAGAAAAGGAGAAAGCGGCATAGAGCACACAAGTGGAGACCCCAAAGGCAACCGGTAGTCGAGCCAAATTGGATGACATTACCAGTCCCATTGACCTCCAATCTACAAATGAAACGGAGCTGTTGCAAAGCATTAAGCTTGCCAAAGAGTGACTGGAAGTGCTAAGGAGGAAAAGGGAAGAAGATGTTATTCAAACTGCGGTGGAAACACTTACCAATTTGATTCCCGCTACCAATGTCCCAAGTATTGATTCCTCTCTAGGACAACTCAAACTCTTATGCACAGTTGTAGAAGACCAGGTGCAATGCCTGGAACATGTAGTTGAAGCCAATGCACAAAAGAAGCATCAGAAGGCTCTGAACAATGCCTTGGTGAAGAAGTTAAATGAGCTCCGGTCTGATCTACAGAAAGCACAAAAAGATATAAGGGATGCTCTGGATGAGGGGAATCTACTGCTCAGTAAGATATGCCAACCCCATCTCTTTTGTAATGATGTGCTTGCACAGAAAGAAAAGTTACAATCTGACTTGTAGTCATACATAAGCACCTTCAAGCCACCATATGATTCCTTCACCACTTATGGGCAAACTATTCACTATTTTCAACTCCAGACTGCAAGAATAGAGTTAGAGATCAGCAACCAAACTCGAGATTTGCAGGAACTTCAACTGGTTCTACTTCCATGACTGCAAATTCTCCAGAAATGCTATCTCAATATGGATACCCTAACAGTCACTCAAGAGATGAGTACCTTGGATGTCATAAAAGAATAGGTCTATCAAATGCAAACAGAGAGTGAGGTTGCTACCTCATTGCTTGATTCATGGTCCTTATCCATGAAGCAATTTATGCAGGACTTTAAATCAATTTTTGACAAGTTTCACTCTTTATTGTCATAAACACTTATTATTTTAATGGAAACAAGGTTTTTCAACTATACTTTGTCATTGTTGGCAAAGGGGGAGTAGTATTCTGGTATTTAAAATTTTGATGCATACTATTTATACTTTCATGTTTATATCTGTAAGGGAGTAGTATACATTGTATTTTCTGCAAAGGGATAGTGTATATGCTTAGGGGGAGTAATTTTGATTATGGCATTTTTTTTTGTAAAACACTTAGTTGTCAAAAATTTTCCTAAGTGTTGCCATCAATGCCAAAGCAGGAGATTGCTAGCATTTTTTATGATTATCTTGTGATTGTCATTGATGGACACACACTAGCTTTAAGATCACTTTTGGTAGGAATGAGTTATGCTCAACCAGTATTTGTTCCTAACTGGTATTATGTAGTAGTCTTGAGACTATCGGTGTTATGTAGAAAAGTGTTTACCGATCTCAAGCGGTATGAAGACCCAAGTGGCATCAAGACCTCAAGCGGTTTGAGGATCTCAAGTGGAACGGAACGAAGGAACTAAAGCGACAGTTATCATTTTCCCAATCTTCATTTTTGTCAACCAATAATTTATTTAATAACTAAACCGGTATTACTCTGAGTTACCAACCGGTAATCGGTAAATGTATGAACCGGTGATACTCTGTGATGAGTTACCAACCGATATTATTTTTGTGATGAGTTACCATCCACCGACACTTTGGCGGTGATTTTGTGTTGTGTTACCAAATATGTCTAGATACACTGAACCTAGGAACTTGCAATGTAATCCTATTGGATTGACATGAAATTAGATTCCTTTATAAGGACATCATGTCTAGGGTTTAGTTGTTGTTAGGGTTTAAGGTGATTGTTGAGATTGTTGTATGTGCGATTACAAAAGGAGAATAGGTTTGTGTGAAGAAACAGAGTGTGAAGTGTCTGAAGACTGAAGTAATGCTAAAATGCATTAATAATGAGCTATCAAGGATCTAACCAAGCATACTGTGCTAGTATTTAGGTCACTCACTTGTTGATTACTTACATCTTCGACAAGTATTGAAACCCTTAATCGGGTAGGCTTGGTAGAGCCTTTGTAAATCCTCTAACAAGGTGGTTCACAACTATAGATCTGAAATCCTCTCACAAGGTAGTCTTTAATTGGACTTATCTCCTAACAGAGATTGAGATTCCTAACAAGATCTGTTCTGGTAAAGAATATTGTATGACCTTAACTGGTCTGGTTACTATTCTACAGATAGTTACTTGTGAGTTTCTTCTCACTGTGGTTTTTCCCATTTGGGTTTCCACGTCAAAATCTCTTGTGTTATGGTGATTGTTCTTCTGTGGTTGAATGCCTTATTTGTTGTTTGGTTTGCATTTGTGTTAACCGGTTTCTTTGTAAAACTATTTTACTGGTTTACTACTAAATTGTTAAAGTGTTTAAGTTCAGTAATTTTTTGTATACTAATTCACCCCCCCTCTTAGTATTCATCAAAATGGTAGTATGAATAATGGACCATGGAGAACACCTGGAATGGTATGCTATCATTGCAACAAACCGGGTCACACTACCAGAACCTACAAAATGAAAAAGAACCTATCGGATGATATACCGATCACTCCAAAAGGGAAGATTGATGTTGAAACTGTTCAAGCAGGAATGAATAAAACTTGGAAAAAGAAACCTAAAGAAGTGTAATAGGATGAACCGGTTTCTGCACCTAGTGTGGAAGTCTCTGAATCGGCAAACTAAGCTTCAGAAAAGCTTAGGGGGAGCATATCGGTGAAATATTTGAACCCCCGATTTATATTGGTAAAGACCTTAACTAGTATATGTTACCTGTCAATCGACAGAAGACTTGAAGTGGTAAAATGAAAAATTAGGGTTTGTACCCTAGCGGTGATGCATTTATTATGGTAGGTGAAAGATTGTTTAAAAGGGATTTTTGATGCCATTTTCAAATATCTATTTTCGAGTGAAGAATTTTCAAGAGCAGAGCGACAAGAGAAATTCGTCTAGTGATTCAAAGCGAATTCAAAAATCTTGCAGAGGAATCCAGGAGACTTTCAATCTATCAGTGAAGAACACTAAGCGGTGTTCCAAGCAACCAATGTGGTGTGTTGTGAGCGACATTGGCAAACCCTAAATTTTGGTTTCTGAAGGTATTTCTCAAATTTATTTCCTGTCATGGCTTCTGCATCGCACTCCATTTCTAGTGCACCTGTAGACTCAGCTGATTTTATTAAAAAGAAGATGAAATGCAATGCCCTATCCTAGATACCCGTCAGAGTTATAGTTGAGGAAGATATTTCAGGATATATTGATTGTAAATTGGAAGACCTAGGATCCCTAGAGATCCATTCCCAACTAGGTTTGTTCTGTGGGGATGACAAGAAAATCAAACCAGAATATAGCATCCTAGAGAGGAAGAAACTACACAATGCGGTTTATTTTCTGGAAGAGTTTACTGAATATCATATCCGCATCATCCTGAGTAGAGTGAACGGTGATAAAATGTATCTCGAGTGGATGCATGACATCACACCACAAGCAATTCATGTCGTCAACGCTTTCTGTAATATTGGAGAGGTGCCAACTCTAAGGAAGGTCACCAAGACTGAAATGACTAAGCTCATCAATTCTCTGAGCGACCAACAAGCAATGACCATCAACACCATCAAAGATGATTTGGTTAAATATGCTTCCATGGTGATTGGTTACCGAATATTTTATGCCAGCAGAATGAACTTTGTCTCTGTTGCTGCAGTGAATGCCGCCTATAGAATGATCAAGGAAGACACCTCATTTGATTTATGTACCTATTTGCAAAAGCAACTACTACTAAACCTAAAATCCATTAAACAAGATAATGCTTTAAGGTTCAGGTTTGGACAACTTTTGGTCGGCCTATTTTTCTACTTTCAAGGCTATTTCTCTGGAGTAGGAGATGTTCAATGGTATACTGATCAACCGATCTCCAAGCAAATTAGGTAAAGTCTTCAAGCAGTGGGAACCGGATATCCTGAGGTTCTGAATAAATAAATGATGAATTCAAGCGGAAAATGAGCCAGAGGATGAGGACATCTGGAGATATTGTGAAGAAGTATGAAGATGACATCTGCTTCACCATAAAAGTAAATGAATGCATAATGGAAGTGGTGGAAACAATAAAGGAAGCAGTTGAACCAATGGGGTATGAAGTAATGTATGATATGTTGATCAGGTATGCCTCTACCCTGCTTGCCTCACCATTAGATGCAAAGAAAAAGTGAACTGACACCTACTTAGAGAGGGTAACACTGGTTGAAAATCCTACACAAAAAAAGGGCAAGGCAATGCCATTGGTATCGACACCGATTACCTCGGCCAGTCCAAAAGTGACCAAGCGGTCACTTGCCAAGAAGAAACCTGAGGTTGCTCCCACTAAAGTCTTTGAGAGGAAGCAGAAAACCAAAAATAGCTCACCAGAGTCAGAGGATACTGAACCAGAAGTACAACCTAAGAAGACCAGGCAAACAAGCAAGAAAGAAAAATCTATCGGGAATGCAACTTGAGCACCGGTAAATATAGACATCTCTTCTTATAAACTGATGACACATTGTCAGAGGACTTTAAAGAATATTAAGAGAAAGGTGCTTGATGATTTGAAAGAATATTTTGATGATTTTTCTGATAATGAGAAAGATGAAGTAGAACAAGAGGTTATTAGATATTTGTGTGTCAATGACTGGTCTCCATCTGAAATCAGATCGGTCACACCTGATTCTTTATACAATTCTTTGGACAATAAATGGTGCATTGTCATTGAGAAGGAACAAGAAATAAGGGAGAAAGTCTTTGCACAATACTTTCCTAATGCCTCCAATTCTTAATAGTTTGAGATAATGGATAAAAACAAAGGTCTCTTCTTCATGAGAAGGAGAAGACTCAGGCTGCTAGAAGGTAGAGCTTCTGAAGTGCAGAAGGACACACATCTACATGCCAAAGTTGTTGTCTAGTTACATCAAGTGTCTGAGGCCAATATGAAGGTTGAACATGCATATGATCTAACATAAGGCAAACTGGATGAAGTGTTTGACAGTGAAGGAGAAATAGTTACAGAACAGGTTGACACTATTGATGTGGATGCATTAGATATTGAGGATGTCACTCCTGATAAAGAAGAAGCTGAGAAAGAAAGACAAGACAAAGAAAAAGCAGAAAGAGAGAAATGGGACAAGGAAATGACTGATAAAGAGAAAGAGCAAGCAGAAAAGGCAAGGCAAGAGGAAGACAAGAGAAAAGAGGAAGAGAAAAGGAAAGAGGAGGATAAGAGGAAATAAGAAGAGGAGAAGAGGAAACAAGAAGAGGAGAAGAGGAAACAAGAAGAGAAGAGGAAAGAAGAGGAGAAGAGGAAAGAAGAGGAGAAGAAGACAAAAGGAAGGAAGAAGAAAGGAAGAAGGAGGAAGAGAAGAAAAAGAAAGAAGAGGACAAGAAAAAGGAAGAAATGGAGAAGAAAATACAAGAAGAAAAACAAAGGAAGAAAGAAAAGGAAAAGAAAAGTGTTGAAGAGAAGAAGGAAGCAGAGAAGATCAAACAGGCCAAGGCAACCGGTGATCAAATCAAAGTGGTTGACACCACCAGTCCTATTGACCTCCAATCTACAGATGAATCGGAGCTGCTTCAAAGCATAAAGCTTGCACAAGAAAGATTGGAAGTATTGAGGAGGAAGAAAGAACAAGATGTCATTCAAACTGTTGTTGACACCATCACCAATCTGATTCCTGGTACTAACCTCCCCAGTATCGATTCCTCTTTAGCCAAGTTGAAACTTCTTTACATTGTAGTAGAGGACCAAGTATAATTCTTGGAAGATGTTGCCGCAGCCACTGCCAAGAAGAACCATGAAAAGGCACTCAACACTACCTTAGTCAAGAAACTGAATGATCTTAGGTCACAACTTCCAAAACAACAGAAGGATATAGGTGTTGCTATGGATAAGGGCAAATTATTGTTGAGTAAAATCTGCCAACCCCATCTATTATGTGATGATGTGCTTAAGCAGAAAGATAAACTCCAATCGGAGTTCTAGGCATACATCAACAACTTCAAGATGCCATATGATTCATTTACTACATATGGGCAAATAGTCCATCATTATCAGCTGCAAATTGCCAGGGTGGAATCAGAAATCTGCAACTAGACAAAAGATTTGCAGGAGCTTCAACTGGTCTTATTTCCTACATTGCAGATTCTTCAGAAATGTTTTCTCAATGTGGAAGCCATCACGGTAACTCAAGAGATGAGTACCATTGACGCTATGGAAGAACTGGTATTTCAAATGCAGACAAAAAGTGAGGTTTCTACCTCATTACTTGAGTCATGGTCATTGGCCATGAAAACTTTTATGCAGGATTTTAAATCTATTTTTGATAAGTTTCATTCCTTATTGTCATAAATATTTACCCAATTTTTAATGATAATGAGAAACAAGGGTTATTATGCATTGCTTTGTCATTGTTGGAAAAGGGGGAGTAGTATTTAAAATTTTGGTGAATGTTATGTATACTTTCATGTTACCACTTTGGGGGAGTAGTATACATTGTAATATCTGCAAAAGGGATAGCGTATATGCTTAGGGGGTGTAATTTTTATTATGGCATATTTTTGTTGTAAAAACACTTAGATGTCAAAATTTTCCTAAGTGTTGCCATCAATGCCAAAGGGGGAGATTGTTGGCATTTTGATGATGTTTTGATTGTCATTGATGGTCACACACTTTCTTTGTGATGGACACACACTTTCTTAATGAATGAGTTATGCTTAACCGGTAATTGTTCCAACCGGTATTATGTATTATAGTCTTTAGACTATCGGTTTTTTGCAAAAGATATTTACCGGCACAAATTGATTGAAGATCTCAAGAAATACAAAGGAACAAAGCAGTAGTTAACATTTTCCAGTCTTCATTTTTGACAACTGGTAATCGGTATATTGTATGAACCGGTATTACTCTGTGATGAGTTACCAACTGGTATTTATGTGATGAGTTATCATCCACCAACACTTTGGCGATGATTTTGTGTCGTGTTACCAAATGTGTCCAGATGCACTGAACCTAGGAACTTGTAGTTTAATCCTATTGGACCGACATAAAATCCATTTCCTTTATAAGGACATCATGTGTAGGGTTTATAGAGAGGTGTGAAAGAGATGTATGATTTATGAGAAGGTTATGTGCGATCTTTGCAGAGAAGATTAGGTTTGTGTGAAGAGTTAGAGTGTGGAGATATTGAAGACTGAAGTAATGTTGAAATGCATTAACAATGAGCTAGCAAGGATCTAACCAAACATACTGTGCTAGTATCTAGATCACTCACTTGTTGATTACTCACATCTTCGACAAGTCTGAAACCCTTAACCGGGTAGGCCTAGCAAAGCCTTTGTAAATCCTCTAACAAGGTGGTTCACAACTGTGGATCTAAAATGCTTTAGCAAGGTAGTCTTTAACAGGACTTGTCTCCTAACAGAGATCTAGATTCCTAACAGGATCTATTCTGGTGAAGAACATTGTATGACCTTAACCGGTGTGACCTTAACTGATCTAGTTTATATTCTGCAGATAGTTACTTGTGAGTTTTTGTTCACCGTGGTTTTTTCCATTTGTGTTTTCACGTCAAATATCTTGTGTTATGGTGATTGTGCTTTTGTGGGTGAATGCTTTATTTTCTATTTGGTTTGCATTTATCTTAACCAATTTATTAGTAAAATTGTTAAACCAGTTATCTGCTAAAATGTTTAAGAGTTTGAGTTTAGTATTTATTGGTATACTAATTCACCTCCTCCCCCCTCTTAGTATTAATCACAAGTACCATTGGATGGGCTTGAGGAGTTAGAGGGTTAATGAGAACAACTAAGATAAATAGGTGATTAGGATCTAAAACAAGAATCTTTGCATTAGAGTGGTATTAGAGCCACCCTTTGAAACATTGGTGTATTTCAGACTATGAGGAATCAGAAGAAAGTTCAATGCCTCCAAAGGAAATTACTCCAGAATCCATCTGGAAAATGGTGGCAAAGATGATAGAAGGATTGAAGGCTCAGGAAGAAAATAAAGGGAGCCTAGATGTTAAGAAGGAGAAGGGGAAGGTTAAGACAGAATGGAGAGATGAGACAAATGAACAAGTGGAAGATGAGGAGGACCACACAACAATAGCAATGCCTCAAGACCAAAAACTATTATTGGATGTAGTCAAATCCATCTCCAAAGATAATTTGGAAGGATTACCCACCTATGGAGGAATCTCAATGGAGAGGAGCTATTAGATTGGATAGAAGCATTGAATAATAATTTTGATTATAAGGAGGTAGCAGAGGAGAAAATAATAAATGTGGCCAAGTCAAGATAAAGGGGATCGGTCCTGGTTTGGTGGAACATGATGCAAGAAGAAAGGGTGCAAGTAGGTAAGAAAAAGATAACTTCATGGGAGCGTATGAAGATAAGACTTAAGGCTCAATTCCTACCAGGGGATTATGAAGTTCAAATCCATAAGAGATTGCAAAATTTGAAACAAAGGGAACGAGATGTTAATGCATACACTAAGGAATTCTAGAGACTAAGTTTGAGGGCTAGGAAGCATGAGAATGAAGTGGAGAAATTGGCCAGATACATGAATGGCCTTGGGCAAAACATACAAGATGAAATAAGCATCCTCAAACTAGATATTGTTCATAAGTGTTTTTAGTTGGCATTGAGGGCAAAGGAAAAGATCAAAAGGAGAAGTGAGCAAAATCAAAAACATAGAGGAGGTAAGAACTTCAGAGGTAGAGGAACCTTTGGCAGAGGGCAGAATGCTACAAGAGATGAAGAACATCAAAACCAAGAAGGAAGTTGAGACTCACAAAGAGGAACATATAGAGGATACTTTAGAGGGAGAAGCAATTTTAGGGACAGGTTTGGAAGCTCAGGGAGAGGAAATACAGTCTTCACTGGTAGGTGTTATCACTACAACCAAGTTGGACATACCATGAGTAGGTGCCCAAGAAAAGCCTCAAGTTCAACAAGCTCATACATGGGTGAAAGAAGGACTTAGTTAGTGCAAGAGGAGGATACTCAAAGTCATACCTCTCCAATCAGCAAGGCAGGGCCAATGACAGATGGAGAAAATTTAATGATGAGAAGAAAAATGCTAAAGATACCCCAAGCTCAAGAGCCACCACAAAGGAAAAGTCTATTTAGGACCACTTGTAAGTCACATGGAAAAATTTGTAAGGTCATTGTGGATTCAGGTTCCACAAAGAATATTGTCTCGGTTGAAATGATGGATAAGCTCAAATTGAAAAGATTACCTCATCTCACTCCCTATAAGGTGTCATGGCTCCACCGGTGTCAACATGTCTTAGTAGATGAACAAGCATGGGTGAACTTTGAAATTGGTGACTACAAAGACAAACTTCTATGTGACATATTGCCTATGGATGCTTGTCATTTTCTTTTGGGTCGTCCAAGGCAATATGATGTGAAATCCTGTCATGATGGAGAAAGGAATAGTTACCTCATCACCAAAAATGGTAAGAAGTATCAAATGGATCCATTACCTAATCCAAAGGAGTAAAAACAAGTAGGGTCAAGTGTTATGTTGTTGAGTGGTAAAGAATTCCTTAAAGTATTGAAACAAGAAGGTAATCAAGGTCAAGCTATAGTGCTAAAGTCTAAAGATGAAGCTAAGGCAGATCCAATGAGTGAAGTGCCTCAAGAAGTGCAAGGTCTAGTAAAGAAATATGTAGAAGTCATAGGAGATGATATGCCTAATTATTTTCCTCCAATGAGGGATGTTAATCACCAAATAGATTTGATACCAGGGGCAAATCTGCCTAACAAAGCTGCTTATAAAATGACACCTAGTCAAAATGAAGAGATCACCAAACAAGTACAAGAACTCTTAGACATAGGGTTTATTAAAAAGAGCTTGAGTCCTTGTGATGTTCCCACAGTTCTAGTGCCTAAAAAGGGAGGAAAATGAAGGATGTGCACTAACTCAAGAGAAATTAATAAGATCACTATAAGATATTGGTTTCCCTTGCCAAGGATAGAGGACCTATTGGACAATCTAGGTGGATCATGCTACTTCAAAAAGGTGGACTTGAAGTTTGGTTATCATCAGATAAGAATCAAACCTGGTGATGAATGGAAGACAACATTTAGAACCAATGCAGACCTATATGAGTGGTTGGTGATGCCTTTTGGCCTCACCAATGCACCTAGTACCTTAGTACCTTTCAAAGGCTCATGACTAAAGTCTTAGTTGAGTTTATTGGAAAGTTTTCTATTGTGTATCTTGATGACATTTTGGTCTTCAACATCCAAGGAGGAACACCTTAAGCATGTGGAGATGGTCTTGAAGAAGTTGAAGGAGGCTCAACTCAAAATCAACCTTGAAAAATGTGATTTTTTGAAAATAGGGTTAGTTTACCTTGGTTTTGTCATTTCATAAAGTTGTTTAAAGATGGATCCAAGTAAAGTAGAAGCAATACTTAATTGGCCTATACCTAGGGGCATAAGTTATGTTAGAATTTTTCATGGAATGGCATCTTTTTATAGGAATTTTGTGAGAAAATTTAGCCATGTTTGTGCTTCTATCCTTAACACCATTAAAGGAGAGATTAAATGTAACTTCAAGTGGACAGAGCAAGCAATAAGGGATTTGAATTGTTGAAAGCTAAGTTAGCAGAATTGCCAACCCTTAGATTGCCTGATTTCAGTCACTTATTTATAGTAGAGTGTGATGCTAGCCAGAGGGCAATAGGGGTTGTTTTGAACCAATAAGGTCATCCTATAGCATTCTTCTCTGAAAAATTCAATGAATCCAAGAAAAGATACTCCACGTATGACTTGGAGTTGTATGCCATGGTGCAAGCATTGAAGAAGTGGCGTCATTACTTGCTTCCCAAAGAGTTTGTAGTTTACACTGATAACCATGCTCTTAGTTTCCTTAATGGGCAAGAGAAGTTGAATCAAAGACACCTAAAGTGGGTTGAATGCCTACAATCCTACACCTTCACTATCAAGCGCAAAAAGGGAACTGTAAATAAAGTAGCTGATGCAATAAGTAGGAGATTCAAGACTATGTAGCAGATACAATTACAGAGTGTGGGATTGAATGAGTTAAAAGACCTCTACAAGGATGATAAAGACTTTGCAGAGATATATGTTGTTTGTATTGATTTTTCTAACACCTCACATGTCTCTTATTCAGAGTATAAGATACAAGAGGGTTTTTTATTCAAAGGACACCTTATTTGCATTCCCCAATGTTCTATGAGACAAAAAATTATCCAAGAAAAGCATCAAGGAGGTCTAGGAGTTCATTTTGGCATAGATAAAACTATGCAGCAGGTTAGTAGGTTTTACCATTGGCCCAAGTTGCAATTAGAAGTGAGAAGGTTTGTAGAACAATGTGCAATCTACCAAAGAGAAAAGGTTCATCAACTAATGTAGGTCTATACCAACCTTTGATCATACCTCAGAGGCCTTGGGAATGTTTGAGCATGGATTTTGTGTTAGGCTTATCAAGAACTCCAAGGGGATTTGATAGTGTGTATGTAGTGGTTGATAGGTTCACCAAAATGGCACATTTTATATCTTGAAAGAGCACAAATGATGCCACCTACATTGCAGAACTCTTCTTCAAAGAGAGTCAGAATTCATGGCCTTCCAATCAGCATAGTCAATGATAGGGATGTGAAGTTCTTAAGCCACTTTTGGAGGACACTTTGGAGAAATTTGGGCACACAATTATCCTTTTCATCTGCCTATCATCCTTAATTAGATGGTCAGACAGAGGTAGTCAATAGGTCCTTGGGTAATCTATTAAGATGTCTCACCAAACAACATGGGCAGACTTGGGATTTGGTACTCGACTAGGCAGAATATGCATACAATGACCAGTGAACCGAAGCACACGTAAAAGTCCCTTTGAGATAGTATATGGATTTCATCCTAGGGGCATACTAGAGCTTAGAGATCTCAACTCTATGACACCTAAGAGTGTAGAAGGTGAGAATTTTGCAGAAGGTATCAAAGAAGTGCATGATAAGGTAAGGCAGACCTTACAGCAAAAGTCTAAGCAGTATAAGATGAATGTTGATAAAACAAGAAGCAATGTGCAATTTAAGATTGGAGATTTGGTCCTAGCATACCTAAGGAAGGAGAGACTTCCAAAAGGGTATCCTACTAAGCTATTGATGAAGAAGATTGGGCCTCTCAAGGTGGTGCATAAATATGGACAGAATGCATTTGAAGTTGAACTCCCTCCCACCTTGGGAATTTCTCCTATCTTTAATGTATGTGATCTCTATCTATACAAGGGAGAATCACAAACAAATTAGTTGGAAACTTCATCACAGGGTAATGAAGATTGGGTGAAAGATTTGCCACCAAGCCAACCGGTCAAGTTGGAAAGTATCTTGGGCACCAAGGTAGTCAAGTAGACAAGGAAAGGTGTATACAAGCATTATTTTGTAAAGTGAGCAAGGTTACCTGAATTAGATGCTATGTGGATGTCAGAATCAGATATCCTTCAGCATGGAGTGTAAATTGCAGACCTCTTAACTCAAGGGACTTGAGTTCTTTGTACCAGGGGAGTATGGTGTAGGGCACACATCACTCCAACCAATCTTGGTTTGTTCTAAGTCTTTTTGTGTCTATCATGTTGTAATAATTGGACCAACCATTTTGGGACTCAATGAAGCCATGGTTGAGTTGTCCAAAATTATTTTTGTGTCTATCATGTTGTAATAATTGGACCAACCATTTTGGTACTCAATGAAGCCATGATTGAGTTGTCCAAACTTTTGTTGTGTTCAGGATGTTGATATCCTAGAAGTTCTAATGTTGATGATGGTCATAGGCGCATTACTCTAGAACAGGGTCATTATGTAATAGGGTGAAATATATTGTTTTTAAGTCTCCTAGAATGCATTGAGGGCATTTTTTAGCCTTGGAATGCACTTGAGTAAAAAGTTGCATTCTCGGGATGAAAAGATGTAAAAGTTGCTAAGCAACATTTGCAATTTTTTGCAAAACTTGCATTTGTGTTGATTGGCATTGAAAATTTTGTTCAACCAACTAAATCAAGTTTTTTAAAGCCAAAAACAACTTCATTGTACAGGTTAGAAGATCTAGAATGCAAAAAGCAAGTTTTTGAGTTATAAGTAAATCTTGTTTTGACACCGTTTTGATAGTTTTCTTTTTTTTTACTATGTTGTACGGTCCAGTACGGACTGGTCAAAAGAATCACATTGTAGGGGATGAAATATTTTTTATTTTAAATTCCAACAAGGTAGATTAGCAAAAAAAATTGTGTTTGGTTGTAGAGATTCAATTCATTCTGTGTGACTAGGTGTAAAACCCTTGCAAAGTAGGGTTTAAGGGAAAAATGACTCTAACCTGAGCATCCATTGATGACACAAGTTGAAATCATTTGGAATGATAGTTTAGGGTCTTTAAATATGTTTATAATAGGTTGTGTGATTTTGCAAACCTTTGTATTGAAGTTACAATGATACCCTAGGCTCACAGCTAGGAGTTGGTGAGACTAGGACAGCAGGAGATGTGCAATTTCAGGATGGATTGGTAGAAGGGAAGATGATACATGATTGGAGACTTGATTAAATTTCCTTTCAAAATCCTTGATTATTTTTTGTAGGTGTTTTGACTGGTGAAGCTTTCCAAAGCCATCTTTGCAAGTCACCCAGGTAGGCCTAAAACCCTTAAAAATAGGACAGTATTGGAAACCCCATGTGTACAGAGAAACCAGATTGCATTTTGGAATATTGTATGTAACTCTAAAAAGGGTGTCCATAAATGTAATTTATTTATGGCCTTGTGTGGAAAGATTTCAAACTAATCCCTGAAAACTGTGATGGAGGGCTAATTGTATTAGGCTTATTCAGAGCCCGATAGAGACAAAGAAAGGTTGAGAAAGCTTGGAGATGGGATTGAAGGTGATCAAACTCCTCAAAGACATCAAAGACCCTATGCAAGTTCATTTTTCCCACCTAGAATGAGTTGGTGTATTGTGATCGTTTGCAGAGGTTGTTGGAGCCTTTAGGAGTGGTGTTAGGGATTGAGGTTGAATCCTCAATAAGAAGTTAGATTGCTAAATATCAGTGGCTATACCTTAGAGGAAATCCAAAGTGGATAGGGCCTTGGAGTTATAAGTAGAAAAACCCCTACCAAGTACCATTGGATGGCCTTGAGGAGTTATAGGGTTGATGAGAGCAACAAAGATAACTAGGTGATTAGGATCTAAAACAAGAATCTCTGCATCAGAAGAGCATTAAATGCTTGTGAAGACTTAATGGTTAACCCCATGTAGGGAAGCTTGTTGGATAAAGTTATTATCCAATGGTAATAAATATTATCCATTGTCCAAAATCTTGTGGAAAGGCTAGTGTGTTGGAGAAATGAAGTCTTGTAAGAGCAATAAATGGTTTTTGAAGACTTTGAGGGTTAACCATTTGAAGACACAAAGCCTTTAATGGTTATTGAAGACTTTGGAGGTTTTGAGAAGTGACTAGTTTTTGCTTAGGAATGTGCAAATGATTATGAGGGGGAATTAGGCTAATTAGAAGGGATTAGAAAAATCTAGAAGGGAGGATAGAGAGAAAGTGGATTTTGTAGGAGAATAAAAGTGGATGGATAAATAGGATTTTATTAAAAAAAAACTTATTTATTTCAATTAAATGTGTAACTTGCATTTGGATATATATTTAAATAAATATTAATTTATTTAAATGTGAATGTGGATTTTGGATTTTATTTAAATAAAGCTTAATTTATTTAAATGAGAAAAAGGGGGATAAAGCATTAAATGCTTGAAGACTTTGAGGGAAACCATTAAAGGCTTAAGAAGACTCTAGAAGGAAGCATTTAAAGGCTTGAGAAGACTTTAATAAGGAAAGAAATTAAAGGCTTGAGAAGACTCTTTTAGAAGGCCTTTAAAGGCTTTAAGACTTTAAGGGAATCCATTAAAGGTTTCAAGTGGGTGAGGATAAATAGGATTTTAAATAAATAATATATTTATTTAAAATTGTGGTGCAACTTGCATTTGTAGGAAAATGCAAGTGGGTTGGATAATTATAAATAAATATTGATTTATTTATATGAGAAGATGGATTTAATTAAATTTATGAAAGTGGATTTAATCAAATAAATATGATTTATTCAATTAATGGAAGAATTTGACTATGCGAAATAAATCAAATAAATTGAATAATTTATTGAATTAATAGTAGAAAGGTTAATTAATTAAATGTTAAATTTAATTAATAGTCGAAAATAGAAGAAAGGATATATTAATTAAATCTTAATTTAATTAATAATTGGATGAATGATAATTAAACAAATAAATCCATTTAATTAAGTGGACAGAAATAGGTGTCTATGAGTAGTATTAGGACCTAGCTCCAATTTCATTCATACATTAAAATACGAAAGAACCTAAAGGAATGATTGTCTTTGACTAGCTCTTGTGAAAGAGAGTTAAGGAATGCTTTTAGGGATTCTATTCCTTTGTTGCTATGAAAGGGAATTTGCAAAATATGGGAGGACGTGAAACTAAGGAAGATGAATACAAGCGACTAAAACAATAAGACAACAAACCAATAACTTACCAGAAGTGAGAGAACAAGTACAAATCTGGGAATGGAATTTCATTATGCACTTGTGACCAAAATTTGAGCTCAAATTGGCAGGACTAGGGTGTTGGGCGCCTTAGTCCCAGAGACGGATTGAGTTACAAAATGGGGGGATGACACCTAAGACTATCTAAGAGATTTGTGCCAAATTTGAGGGTGAATAGGGAGGAATAGGGCATTGGGCACCCTCCTCTAGGTACTTTCTATTGAAATTTGGCTGGATGCTCTATCTTTGGGCCTTGATGCTATTCTAATCTCCTTGGCTCCACTGGATACCTGTAATTGGACACAAGAACGAAAGAAAAGGGTGTTGTGCATAGGGGTTTTGATGCAGTAAAGGTAGGGATATCCCATGAAGGACATCCCATCCTTGCAGCCTAACACAAATATCATGCAAGATATATCGGTAATCGATAACACAACACCAGATATAGCAGAAAGAACAACCGGTAATATCACAGAATACATAACCGGTAAATAGTATGAACAAATCTTATAACAACTTAAAGAATTACATATGGCACATGTTGGATTGCAATCGAGGATACAAACAATTCTTACAACACATATATCAGATCCGCAGATCATCTACACATCAAATCGGCCTCCTGAAACAATCTAACGGTTCTACCCTAATCCAGACCTCAGCCCTTCTGGCTTCAATCCACCGGACCAGAATCTTGATGGATCTACATCTTCGCTCAATCTCGAACTTCAGTCTTCTATCTTCTATCTTCTATCCTCTCAAATGATTCATAAACTCTTATTTATAACATCCACAAATAATAATAATAATAATAACTTGATTAACTCGGCCCAAAGACAAATTGGAAATGAAACATGTAAACAATAACAAGTCGGCTCAAATCATTAAGAACAACTTCCAATGCACAAAACATCACGCGATTCTTCAAAAATATCACAAAAGACATATGAAATATAAATCAACGATTCACAAGTCATGGGAATCAACCGCAACCCGATCCAACTTCACTCAACACACTGCCAGACTAACCGGTAAGAACATATCAACTGGGCCAATACCAGAATCGATATCTCACTAGAATTAAATCCAAATTTCATGAAACTCGAACACAACAAATACCACGAATACAAAGGAATAAATCCAAAACCACAATGCTAAACTCTCAAACCAGAAGAAATGTCACGATCTCCAAGAAATTCCACTACTAACTGCTCAACTGGTAAGAACTACACTGGTGCTCCTACATCAGGTTTCCCTTAGGCCAAACCCCGAGTTTGGAATTAACCCTAATTGAAATAGAAATTGAACTTGAAATGAAATGAAATAGCTTGCCTTTTGAGTGCAAGGTTGAAATGCTTGAATGTAAATGATTATAACTTTAATAGGTGATGCAATGTTCTTAGGATAAGTCCTTCATGTGTTGATGCAATAACATGATAAATCATATAAAATCAATCATAAAATCATAATTGAAACATAAGTTGAAGATGCCTTTATGTAGTTTGCTACTCCTTGAATCGGATTTGCTCTTGAATTGATGATAATGTTTGCCTATGATTAGATTATGAAAATGAATTAAGAGGGTTGCCTTATATAAGAATTTCATAATTAAAATCACCTTTAGGCTGACTTAGAATTGATATATTTTCACACAAAGTGGGATTTGAGCATTATAATACCTCCAAATTAAGCTCTCAAAATTTGGAGAAAAAAGTACAAGACCAAAATGCTAGCATTTTGGTCAGACTAACTTTTTCTTAATTTTCTAGGGATGCGACATATCATGATTATAAATTCAAATCCAACATGATAGGTCAATCCAAGGTGTTTAGATATGCAAAAATGTGCTTTGAAGATTGAAATTAGGACATTATTAGGATTAATTAAAATAAAATAAAAAGGGGTGCACCTGGGGTTAAGGGCCAATTTTATAATATGTAAATTGTTGAGAGAGGACTTTAGATTTAATTAAATTAATAATTAAATACCTAAAGGAGACTTATAAATGCAATGGGATAGACTAAGGTGAGTGCTAACCTAAGCATGAAATTGGAAAACCCTAATCAAGGGTGTACAATTTACGATGCTACATTTAGTCCCACTTCAGCAAAGTATGATCTTATGGTCATACTCTCGGTAAAGTAGAAATGAAGAGATGGAACATCTGATTGCAAGACAAACTAGGGATAGGATAATGTTGAGGGGTGATCAAGCCCCCAAGCATAGGTTCTTATCAATCCATGCAGGTAACCTTCAACTATAATAAAGAGAAAACAACGTTAGTACTAAAACACAAAGCTCCAAGTCAGTTGTTGAAGAGACCTCAATAATCAAAATCTCAACCGAAAATATCATTCTTGGCATGTTATTGAAATATCACATGTGGACTTATAGAAAGAACAAGGACATGCACCAATTGAAAGCACAAGAAACCATGATCCAACACTAGCAAATGTGTGTTATGCTATGGGTTCATGGGAGAGAAAGAAGGAACATGAATTTTGCGAGCTAACAAGCTACATCAAGCTAGGTGATCCATGTTGGGGAGGAGAGTCAGAATAGTCTAGCTATAATTTACCAATTCCACTCATCCTACTGCATATGTTGTTGTCTCGTTTTGGGCATGAAGCATCTTGTGTAAGACTTTGTTTGGTCTAGTTTTGAGAATGAGCACCTCGTATAAGACAAATAATGCATAAAATAAGAATGTAGGATACTAATGCATTCATTGATTTTTATTTTTAATTAATTTAGCCAATCAAATCATAGAATTAAAAAAATTCAACAAAATATTCTAAAGTTTAAATAATTTTTTTTTATTTTTAATATCCAAAATATCATTTTTCTCCATTTTCATTAGTTTGTGTAAGCATATAGTTCAATTTATACACAAAACACACACAATATTATACATAAAAGAAGTGCATCATTTAATACCATATATATACAACCACTTCTCGTGTCTTGTCTTATTTAATTTGAAATATTTCTTGGAAAGTAAATGAAATCAATTGACCTAAATATTTTTTTATTTTAATTATTTTATTTTCTCCCAACGCATTTGATTAGTTGTACAAAACAAATCATACATAGAAAATAACTTTGTTGTAGGTGATCCGAATTATGGATTCGGATGACAACACCTGAGTGAGAACCTGCGATAGTGTAAATTTTGTTTACAAGAACCAGAAATCATAGAATTGAAGCAAGCCAAAAAGTAATCTATTTCATTCGAAAATCCAACATATAAAAGTTCATGAGATTCCAAGGGTCACAAAAACCTCTTGAGAATCGAAGTCCAATAGTCACATTTGTTCATTACATAATAAAATCTAAAAACTATGAACTTTTCAAAAAACTATATGAAATTCTATCCTAACTTCAACTAGACATAACTTTCTGTTCGGGTAAATAAATAATTCTTTTACATCATCACAAATTTAATTAAGCACATTCAATTTCAGAGGGCTTAATGATAGGGAGCTTGCTAGGAAAGTGCTCAAAAGGCTAATTTGCTCAAAAAAAGGATCAATTTATTGCCCAAAGACTTGTAGAGTCTGTTGTTTATGACTACTCAATCTGTCTTATTGTCATAATGCCAAGTTCTCCATGGTTCACTTGCCTAACAAACTCCCTTTTAGGTGATGGCTCTCGTCCATGCACAAATCTACTCAACTTGCTTATTCCTTCCAACTACACATTCTCATTCTTGGTTCTTAGGGCCTTCAACCTTATGTTTTAGAGTGTACTAGGTGTCTTCCACATGTAAATGTAGGGGCAGTGAGGTACTATGTAGTACCCCTACTAGTTTGAACTCATTAGACTCATATTTTATTATTGTTTGTTTTTCAGTGGATACATTACCATGATATATTATTCAGATTTTTAGGACATTATGCTTTATTTGGAGATGAGATGTATAATTTATTTGCAGTATTCAGTACTTGTGATTTATGGCATTTTATGTATTATTGCTATGTACTGACATTTTACTTTATTTATGCAATGTGAAATTATATGTTATGTGTTTGCGAGTGTATTGGATGCAAGGGGACGATTTTCCTTCACTCATTTCGGTGAGACAGGGAACGTCGTGATTCTCCTTCATCGGTGTGTATGCTGTGTTTTCTATATTGTATATATATGCATGTGTGGTTCAGTGATGCAGGATATTGTAGGTACAAGTACCAGGTAGGTACGGGGTATCGTCTCCACCTGGCTTCACAAGTCTGAGCGTGCCTTATATTCTATGATGGATGTGGAGGAGATAGTAGTTGACCCTATTTTACTCAGTTACACTCGTAGGAGTGTCGTCAGTTGCTCGTCTTGTCAGTTAGTTCGGTCTTCGTATTTTGTCATTTTATCTTCTATGGGTAATTGCTTGAGATTTATTTAATTTGAGTGTTTTAGTGGATTTAATTAATTAATTAATTAAGTTTATGAAATTATCTCATTATTTTATTGTTTATGCATTGAGATTATAAATTTAGTTAATTAAAGAAATTATTAAATTAAGTTGCAAGCTACATGGTATTTGAAATATATTTTTATAAATTAGATTAATTAAATTTATTGTTTCCTTGAATTTTAATTAAATAAATGAATAAAAGGATTAATTAGAATTAAAATATTGTTTTAATTCTTTATTTAGAAAATTAATTAATGTGCATGAGAAAAGTAAAGAAAGAATAATGGTTTTTAATTATTGCATGTGATAAATTTAGAAAATAAAATATAAATTACTATTATTCTAAATTTAGGTTTTTTGTGAAAAAGCTATTGAACCTAGAATTTTAGTTTAAATAGGGGTTAGGTCTTTATTTTAGGGACACACAGGGACACACAGGAACAGGTCAAGAATTTAGGTGAAGAAATTTTATTGGAAGTTATTGAAGGGATTAGGGCTCTTCTACAGATTTCTTCCAAGAAAGCTATACCAGGTTGGATGATTTCTTAGTTGCGTGTTTTATTAAAAATATTTATATTTGTCTCTGCTTGATGTGTGTGTAAAATAATTGTCAAATCCAAAACCCTATTCTGGTGAACTCGAGATTTTGTTTTGAAATCCATGCCTGATGTGTGTTTCTAATTTATGGGAAGTATGTAATTTTTTAGAAAATTAAGAGAAATTATTATAGAAAAATTTGTCGGATTTTAGGATGCATGGAAATTTGCAAGATTTGTGAGAAAGGGTATTTACCTGAGAAACGGTTTTAATTACCTTAAGAAAATAAATTTAATTACACATTAAATTTATTTGGGTTAATTAAATTTAAAAGAAAAATATATGAAGAGGAATTGAAATTTTGTGAAAATTGAATTATTGAAAATATATATATATATTGGTTTTGTTATTATTGTTGTTTATGGTGAAAATGGATAAAACAATATTGAAAGACTAAATGAATTCAACCACAAAACCCTAGCCTAACAACAACAAAGATCCACCATAACATATGAAGATTACCTAAGACAATGCAAATCAAATGAAATCACAAAGATTATACTATCACATGTCCAATAGGGTTTGAATCTCCATTCTTCCTATCTCCATTGATCTTGCTTGATATATTTGCTCTCAAATTTTATGTGCACAAGAGCTCAACAAAGAACGGAAATGTGGTTGCAAATAGGCTTGATTGCATATGCAAGTTCGAAAGCGTAGTCAGGGTTGAATGCATAGTGAGGGTAATCAATTGATTAGGATGCATAGATTGATTAGGGTTGATAATGAAGGAAGCATCTCCTTATATAGAAGATACTATAAGAAATGAAGGGATAAGATTGAGAGGTGTAAAAGATAAATGGTCGGCTATGATTAGAGGGTAGGTAAAGGAAATAAGAAAATAATGAAAGGGTAGGTAGTGTAGGAATTAAGAGATGAATGACATGTGTCATAGGTGGAAAAGGTTAATGAATTAATTAAATAAATAAAGATTTATTTAATTAATAGAAGTGGGATCAATTAAATAAATAAGATATTTATTTAATTTAGGAAAAGGATAATTTAAATAAATAAATGTATTTATTTAAATGAGAAATAAGGCTAGAAGAGGATAAATGAATTAATTAAATAAATAAATATTTATTTAATTAATAGAAGAATTAGGCTAAAGTAATTAAATAAATAAAGATATTTATTTAATTAGACATGACAATTTTAGGTGTCTACATTTTGCCCCTCTTTGAGACAATGCAGCTTGTTGCGTTGTTTCAAAGAAGATAATATGAACTGATACAAAGTTGCCCCAAGATGGGAATGATATGCCCCCTCGAGAGATTGGATGAAAATGTCTACAAAGATCGCAAACAATCTCTTGATAAGAAAGATATGCTAGAATGGACTGACTGGATAAAGTGACAGAGTCACGGGATAACGAAGACTGACATGGGAGACTAGGGATAGGGTAGTCTATAAGATAGACTATGAGGGGAAAACATCCTCATTGTCATCCATACATCCAAGAGATCAGAGTGCAGAGAGAGAATAGAGCAGCAACAGTCAACAGCGATGGCATTGGTGCATAGATTCAATCACATTCACCAATTTCAGAGGCCAGCCGACACAGGAGAGCCGATAAGTATCATAAAACCTCCTTGTACTTTGTCACAATAAATGTTGTCATTAATGCATGTTAGGTATTGTAATAAATGTGCACTAGGCACGTTTACGCCTTCAAGGTCAAATCAACAGTTCTGTGATGAACATATGCTGTCGATTGGATAAATTGCTAAGAGGATACACTCAAGCAGGTCCTCTAGGAAAGACTAGGATAGATCGAGGCACTTTGTGATGAACAGTGAGTACCAAGACATAGTACTTTGTGATGAACAGGGAGTACTAATATGAGCAGCACTTTGTGATGAAAAAGGAGTGCAAAACATGTAGTACTTTGTGATGAACAGTGAGTACCACTAGGATAGATAGCAACACTTTGTGATGAATAGTGAGTGTCACTAGGATAGAGCGCCATATGATAAATATAAGCATTGAGATAAAAAGAAGCATTTTGTGATTAATAGTGAATGTCACTTTAACTGACACAGTTGATTTGCTTGACTGCAGGAGTACCTACCTATGTTGGAGTCATGAGAGAGATTCCCATCGACTTAGAGGTTATGACTAGAGCTGACATTTGAGGACAGAGCTATGATTGAGGTTATGGGTCTGCGATTTATTCTGTATGTGCCTAAGTTTTGGGCAAACATGGGATTGCTAACTGCACTGACTGAGAGATGGCACTCAAAGACTTGTAGTTTTCATTTGCCGATGGGTGACATGACAATCACCTTAGAGGATGTATACAGGATTGTAGCCATATGTATTTTGACATCATTGTATCATGACACTTATGATTATATATATGAGATGATTCATCTTTACGGTAGCTATATGCATGCGTACCTATGTGATGAGATGTTTCTATGTGATGTTTATAATATGGATGCAAATATGTACATAATGAAATGCAATATTTTTGTTCTTTTATGTTTTTAAATGTTATGAATATGTGAATGTGAATGTATGAAATGCGGATGAATATGATAATGCAAATAACTATTTACATTATGAGAATGTAAAATGTGCTAACATGTATTATGTGCAGGATGTGATGCAATTGTGATACCTATATGTATGTATGAAATGCTTAATATGTGGTAATGCAGGTGCAACTACATGAAATGCAAATATTTTTGGTGTGTTATTATACTCAGTCATGTGATAGCGGACTACACAGACTCAGGAAGGACGATGGAAGTCAATCAAGAAATGGGGATGAAAGATAGAAGATATGAAAGTGAAAGAGCTTCTTGTGAATTATCATCATTGAGCTTTATTATGGCAAGTAGGTTATGACAATCAAGGCATATGTTTGACCCAGATAGTCATTGTACCTATTTGCATGGAGATAAGATAGTCGCAAACAAGGAATGCCCTAGTTCATAATAGACTCTCAGTGTCCTCATATCCTTGGACAAGTCATAGCATTACTAAGAGACAATCCACAGACAACAAAAGAAAAATAGGTGACGATACCCCATCCTCGCCTTTCTAGTCAAAGACATCCTGGAGATAGAATCTCTAGTCAAAGACATCCTGGAAAAGCTAAAAGACATGTCACCAGAAAGATAAAATCAAAATAAAACCAAGACTCGACACCAACATCCACTGTAGTCCTCAAGTTTAGTGTCTCTTGTCACTTGTATAAGTCTTATTTGATTGTAGTCACAATGTTTACTTTCACAAAAATGATAGATAGCACTGAACCATAATGTTGTCTGAGTCTATTGAAAGATTGATTTGTTGAAGCCCATTGTTGCTGTTGTGTCTCATCTGAAACTGACTGAATCCATGAAATTGATACTTTATTGCGGAGAAGACGGAACTTTATTGCGGATTGGCAATGCAAGTGTTTCTTTATTGCAGATTATGCGGATATAGACTGAAGAAAACTGGAAGAAACTATACTCCTCGAAACATGTGATGTTCTTAGTTCCACACCCATTACGAGACGTAGGATTTTCCTTAGCCACAGATAGGAGCTGATTTATTATGAATGGAAAGGGTGAAAAGGGGGTTATTATGAATGGCTAACCAATCTTAGGTAGATCATTAACAAGCCATGATGGGAATGGGTAAGTTTATTATGGATGGATAGGTCATGAGTGTGTGCAAAGTGAAAGGATGAAATGGAATCCTAAAGGAGGGAGGAGCAATGTCTCTACACATGGCACTAGTGACCTAGTTTTCACCATGGTACTTGCCCAGGGTGCCACCGAAGTGGTTTTCACCATTGGACGAAATTCTTTCTCTTTTCTTTTTTAATTTTTCAATTTTTTATTTGTGTCACAAGGCACCTATTTGCCAGGTTTTCACCAAGTAACGATTTTTTTATTTTATGATTTTTTTGTATTTTGAAATTTTGAATTTTTTTTTGTATTTTTGAATTTTTTTTTATTTATTTTTTTTTGTATTTTTGAATTTGGGATACTCTGAAGAGCTATGTGTAAAACCTATGAAGGTGCATGCTATTGATGGGATCCTCCAAAGGTTCACCCTCTATGGTTGAGAGTTGATATGCAACAGATCCATAGGCCGTTGTGATGATGTAAGGACCAAGCCAATTTGGTTTGAACTTTCCCTTCTTCTCTTTGTCTTGTTGTTTTTTAGGATTTTCTCTAAGAACCAAGGCACCCACCTCAAATGTGTGAGGCTTAACCTTATGATTGTAGCTACATTGTTCCTTGACTGAATGATGTGTATCTCGAGTGACTGTCTTCCTTGATAAAGGAACTGAGATAGAATTACTAGCGTGTGGACTACACAAGCCCATATGCGTGTCACCTAAAGAAGTTTGGGCATCCCCGATAACAAAGTTCTTTGAGGAAGCTCCATTAAAGGTCCATGATGTATCACCAAAAGGGGATGGATGTGTGGAACAAGTGGATGAGTTATGAAGGATTATGACTGTGAAAAGAAGTGAAAGTATCATAGCATGATGGAGACTTAGGATCAACAAGTATTCTTTTTGGCTTGAAATTGTAGAACTTTTGCCCCCAGTTATTTTGGTATTAGGGGAGATCAACTCTTGTTCTTTTTTCTTCATATTATTTTTATCCTTGACTTTGATTTTTGCAGAGTCCAATAGCTTTAGATTTTGATTTGGACTAAAGGACTTTTCTTTATTTTTGACTTTTAGATTTTTCTTTTCAAAGCTTGAATTTTGATCCCCAATGAGTAAGGGCTTTTGTAATTCTTGTTGATCCAAGTCTGGAAGTGGAGTGGAAATGGAATGAACGGATGATATGGTAAAGCTATGTGAGTTCTCAAGAGGGCTGGTGATATACTCAATAGATTCTTTGTTGGAACCACTCTTAGGACTATTAATATCAAGAGATGCTTGCACCACTAGAGGAGATTTGCATTCAAACTTAGTAGCCACACACTAGGTGGTTCACACCCAATTCCTTGGCATTGCAAATTGTTTGTAGTTTGTTCTTGTCAACTGAATGTCTTAGCAGATAGTGGGAGTTGATCAACATGAAAGATATACTCACCACATCCCATGTCTTTAAACTTGAAATTTTCTTTGTGCTCTTCTTGTTTTGATGTAAAAGCTTTCAAGGATTCTGGATCCACATATGCTGAAGATGGAATAGCCTCTCGATTGATTGGTATTGTTATTTCTGATCAAGGTCACAAATTGTTGCAATATATGAATGGATTTGGATCCGCTTTGACGCTCACTTCAACTCCATTGTGTGGAAACTTGATACATCGATGATATGTAGATGGTACTGCGCTCATCTCATGAATCCATGGATGCCCTAGCAATATGTTGTATGTGAGATCAAGGTCTAGGACTTGAAAAACCACATCTTTTGTAACTAGCCCAACTCTCAGAGGTAAGGTGATTGTGCCTTTGGATGAACGCTCTTCATCATCATATGCCTTGATGGTAATTTAGTTTGTAGCATTCACAACTTTTTCAGAATATCCCAATTGTTTAATAGTGCTCAACGTACAAATGTTTAGACCTACTCCTCCATCTATCAGGACTTGTTTTATTTGATGTTTGTGTATGAAGGCTTCAATGTGTAGTGGTGCATTATGTGGCTGACTTATGGATGCATCATCGTTAGCTTCTGTGAATGTAAGGGAGTATGGAATGGAAAGGTATCCCACCATGGCTTGAAACTGGTCCACATTCAAATCAGTGGGGACAACAGTGTCTCTCAAGATTTTGTCAAGAATGGCTTTATGTGCAGGGGATATGCATAAGAGCTCAAGGATGGAGATGAGTGCGGGTGTCTTCCCTAACTATTCTACAAGGTCATACTCAGGCTTGGTTGATGAGGAAGTGATGTTTTTAGCTGGAGCACCTTGCAAAGTGAATTTACCTTGACGAGTTGTGACATTACATTTAGAGGTAGGTTCGGAAGAAGATCCAATGCTTTTTAGGACAATCTTGGGTCTTTGGGTAGAATTCTCAGGCGTTTTCTCCTTGATGATAATGGTAGAGACATAATTATCCATCGAAATGTGAAGGATAGTTGAATCATAGTTATAGGATGCTCTGGCATAGTTGGTTTGGTCATTTGTGGCTTTAGCTTTTCCCTTGTCATGCTTTGGGAATGGTTCCTTAAACATTTCATGTTCTTGATTGGATGAGTGTCCTTCAATCTCAATGTCACCTCTATCAATGAGATCTTGTATGATGTTCTTCAGTCGATGGCAATTTCCTGTCTTGTGGCCCTTACTCTTATGAAATTTACAATATTCATCATCATTCCACCAATTTGGTTTAACCTTTGGCTCATATGAAGGCAAATCTGGAATTGTGATTATCTTGTTTGCCACAAGCTTTTTGAAAACTGAGTCAAGTGGTTCTCCCAATGGGGTGTACTTCCTTCATGATTTGGAAGTTGTTTGAGTATTCACTTGGTTGTTTGTAGAGCTTGATCTAGAAAAAATGATTTTGGGTCGTACTATATTGGCATCAACAACACCATCATTGACTGTGTTCTTGTTTTTATTCCAAAATCTTGGCTTATCTTTTCTTTTAAAGTCATCTTTATTTTTCTTGAATATCTTAATGACTCCTTGTTCAATTAGGACCTTCTCTATTGCTAAGCCTTTTTCAATGACGTCCTTGAAGGTGGACAAACAAGCTTTTCTTAGGTCATAACCAATGTCTTTGTTAATATTTTGGGTGAAAATCTCTACCATTTATTTTTGTGGAATTTCACAAGAGCATCTGCTGGCTAGATTCTTCCATCTTTGTAAAAATGATGAAAAAGACTCTCCATCCCTTTGCTTGGTGTTGCACAAAGTAGTGACTGATATGTCTGTCTCTATGTTGTAGGAGAAATGTTGGATAAATGCCTTTGCTAAGTCACCCCATGACTTAATTCCAGGTGGGAGTTGGGAGAACCATTCCATAGATTGATCACCTAAGCTTTGTGGGAATAATCTCATCAAATATGTCTCTTCTGCTGCTACCTCAACGCAAGCTATGAAAAATTGTCTTATATGTGCCTTAGGATCCCCTTTGCCTCTATACTTATCAAACTTATGTGTCACAAAGTCTATAGGAAATGGAGGAATTGGAATGCTCTTGTCAAATGGATAGGGACATATGTCTCTCATTGTGTAAGTTGGCTTCGGTGTATTTATGTCCTCCATTTTATTTTGTAAGTCCTTAATTTGTTGTTCCAAATTGTTCTTAGTGGAGACCAGATTCTTGGACCATACCCCATGCTTGAAGCACCGAGTGGAAGAGGAGCATGTTTCATAATGGATGATATTGATCATACACATGTTCATACGGAGGAGGTCTATAATGATGCTGCATATATGGACCACTTGGTATAGAGTCATGTTGAGGAATGAAATATCTACTTTGTCCATGTATACCATACTCTATAGGCATGTCATGAGTTTGTTCTAGTATGTTGCCCCCAAATTTGACACAGGGTTTCCTTGTGTCCAAATTTTGAACATGCCTTTGCATATCCAGTTGCTTTGGTGGTTGATCCTTAGCATTGGTATGTGATTGATTATATTTTTCTGCATAAGACTTCCATAATGGTCTGCGAAGGTGAGTATCATATGCTTGACCATGTGTGTATGGGACCTCTGGTTTTTGAAACAAAGATGATGGTGATTCAAGCACCATATGTTGTCCTCTATTGCCTCCACTATTAGGCCTCCTTTGATCCATGTTGGAGTGAGTTTGTTGCAAAAGTCGATTTTCCATTATTTGAGACATGTCAAAATCATGAGGGATCTTGGCTCCACTTTGTGCCATCACTTGTAAAAAGTATTGTCTATCTCTCCTCATTATTTCCTCAACCAATCTATTGAAATGGGGATCCATAATGGTGTCTTCCACTTCTGCTGAATGTACGGAGAAGCTGTCCATATTGTCATTGTGTGTATCATTGTTGTTTGTAGTGTCCATGTTTTCAACATTTGGAATGTTTCTATAGGCATCCATGTCAGGTAATGTAGTATGATCAGAATTGAAAAAGATATCATTGTCATACTCATAGGAACTCATGTTTGCGGACACTTGAGCCTCTTTAGCTTCTCTCCTAGATTTTTTGGAAAAGAGTATGGAAGACTAAGAGTTGGATGGAATGTAAATGAATCTGAGGTGTACTTGCAATGTCCAAAGTGTAAGACCAAGTATGTATGTAGTAGAGTAGGTGTGGCTTCCAAAGAGATGACAGTTTCTCTTGATGAGGTAAGTTGACCTTGACTCTAAGTAAGACCAAATGAGACCCAAAGGTGATAGACCTTGATGAGGGACCACTTAGCAAAATGTTGTTGTATGTAGTGTGTTGACAAAGTATGATGAGGACAAGCAAGTGACCTTTTGACTCAAGTTCAGACAAATGTGAATGTAATGTAAGGTGTAAAGCAATGATGGACTTTGTGAGACCCAAAGATAGGTTGAATGCTAGATGAAAACCTGAAGAGATAGCTTAGGAAGCTCGAGAATTCTAAAACTGATTGCTCTTGTTTGTTGGACTGTAAATTTTTCCAATTTGTGAAGTTGTTTTGTTGTGACCCAATCTGAAATTTTGACTATTTTTTTCATGACAAGAGGACACCATGTTGATGAGGACTCAATGTTTGCAAGTGTTTAGACTCAAAAATGACTCAAAGAAAAGTGTGTTGTTTGATGTAAAATTTGTTTTGCATACACTTGAAGATACAAAAGACACAATGTTTTGTTGTTTGGTCTTGAATGTTTGATTGTTCAAAATAAGATAAGCACAATTCTTATGGTTGTCCAGGACAATAGTTGTTGATCCCACATGGAGTTTCCCCCAAGGCTATGCTATTCAGAGTGAATACTTAGATGCTTGACCCAATTTCCTCCACCCTCGGCACTCACTTCTTGGGGTAGCCAAGCATCAGTCCCCATGAAAACTCCTCGTGGCAAACTTTGTATCTCTACTAAGAACCGTATGTGTGTCGGCCGCTACCAGAGGTCCGACCTCCTGCCCCAACAACTAGAAGGATTTTGGCTTCTAAAACAAAAAGGTGCTAGTAAGGGCATCCACTCGTGTGGCCATACATGCGTCACTTTCATCTCTGTAAATACAGAAGGCTCCCTGCCAGTAGGGGTTACACCCTACAAATGATCAAATAAATTTGATCAAATGGGTTTATGGGGAGACATAGTGTCGGTATGAACTAATCAGTACACGTTATCCATAGTTTCCACCATGCATACAGTTATTTATAGTGGTTTGGAAGAAGATGGTTTTTCTTTTGCTACCACTTGGGTCATTCTCTCCTCACTAGTAGTCCTAATGACCACACGGGGAGACAATCCCTCTAAAGATGAAACAAAAAGAGCCTCTTACTCAAGACACAAAAGACAATGGTTCAATTTTAGTGCACCAATTGAAGTGTTTGCTAATCTATGAAAACAAGACACACAATGAAATATCAAAAACCCTTGCCAAGGTCCTACAACAAAGATCTATTAGTAGTTTGGATTGTTTGAAATAATCACCCCTTCCTGCAAGCACACAAGCTAGGTAAATTTTAGATCCAAAAGACTTTGTGAAATAGGGGCCTTCAACAATGCATTTTGTTGACCAATTCAAAGATCTGATTCATCATAAAAAAAGATCACCTGTAAAATTTTAAGAGATTTCCAGAAATGTAAGAAAATCCAAAAAATTTGCTAATTTGCTCGAAAAATTAATTTTTTATGAAAAATCATAACAAATTCATATAAAATACAAAATCAATCCAAAAAACCTGAAATTTTTACTAGAGAGTCCTGATGGACTTCCAAACCTGCATAAAAAAAAAAATTTGCAACAAATCCAAGTAGTTTGTGAGATATGAGTAAAATAATGCAAAACCCTGATTTTCAAAGATTTGATTTTTGAGGAATTCTTTTGCATCAAATTTAAAATAACAAAGAAAAGATCCTATGTATAATTTTGAGATATTTCCAAAAATGTAAGAAAATCCAAAAAATTCGCTAATTTTCTCTCAAAATTAATTTTTTATGAAAAATCATAAAAATTTCATATAAAATGAAATTTTGATCCAACAATTCTGAAATTTTTACTAAATCCTTCTAATACTTTTCCTGACCTGCACAAAAAATGTGATGCCAAAATTTGAAGCCTTTTGTGAGATCTGATCAAAATAAGGAAAAACCCTAATTTTTAAAGATCCAATTTTTAGGGAAATATTTTGCATCAAAATTAAAATCACAAAGAACAAATCCTATGTATAATTATGATAGATTTCCAAAAATGTAAGAAAATCCAAAAAAATCGCTCATTTGCTCTCAAAATTAATTTTTTATGAAAATTCATAAAAAATTCATAGAAAATTAAAATATGCTCCAATAGATCTGATTTTTTCTTTGAGAGCTCTTGATACTATCTTCAACCTGCAAAAAAACTTTGGTGCAAAATTTCAAATCTGTTTGTGAGATATGATTGAATCGCTCCAAGATCTTGATTTTGTGTCCAAAACCCTAGCTGCACAAGGTTATTCTCCAAATTGTTTTACAAAACAGCAATATAAGGTTAGAAAAATCTGCAAAAACCACAAATCTAACAAAAATCCATGTCCCACAGGGCATGCCAAAATATTTATAGTGAAAATGGATAAAACAATATTGAAAGACTAAATGAATTCAACTACAAAACCCTAGCCTAACAACAACAAAGATCCACCATAACATATGAAGATTACCTAAGACAATGCAAATCAAATGAAATCACAAAGAGTATACCATCACATGTCCAATAGGGTTTGAATCTCCATTCTTCCTATCTCCATTGATCTTGCTTGATATATTTGCTCTCAGATTTGATGTGCACAAGAGCTCAACAAAGAACGGAAATGTGGTTGCAAATAGGCTTGATTGCATATGCAAGTTCGAAAGCGTAGTCGGGGCTGAATGCATAGTGAGGGTAATCAATTGATTAGGATGCATAGATTGATTAGGGTTGATAATGAAGGAAGCATCTCCTTATATAGAAGATACTATAAGAAATGAAGGGATAAGATTGAGGTGTAAAAGATAAATGGTCGGCTATGATTAGAGGGTAGGTAAAGGAAATAAGAAAATAATGAAAGGGTAGGTAGTGTAGGAATTAAGAGATGAATGACATGTGTCATAGGTGGAAAAGGTTAATGAATTAATTAAATAAATAAAGATTTATTTAATTAATAGAAGTGGGATCAATTAAATAAATAAGATATTTATTTAATTTAGGAAAAGGATAATTTAAATAAATAAATGTATTTATTTAAATGAGAAATAAGGCTAGAAGAGGATAAATGAATTAATTAAATAAATAAATATTTATTTAATTAATAGAAGAATTAGGCTAAAGTAATTAAATAAATAAAGATATTTATTTAATTAGACATGACAATTTTAGGTGTCTACAATTGCTGTTAAATTTTATTAAAATGAAATTTTTGAAAAAGTATTGTTTTTTTTTTATTGTTCTGTTTTAAATATATTTAAAAATAAAAAATAAAAATAAAAATAAATTAAAATTAAAATTTAAAAAAAAAAAATTATTAATAAAACACTACCTATGGTAGCAGCCACTACCGGTGGTAGCACACAATACTACCGACGGTAGCAGTGCTACCGGTGGTAGCAGCTACCTACGGTAGCCTAGGCTACCGTGATAGGGCCTATTTGCAATTATAAAAGTGGTTTTAATTTTATTTAATTTCTAAACCCTGTGCACTGTTTTGGGTTTCGTACCCAGGGGTTAGATAAATTAAATTTATTATGTATTATATTATATATGTATATAAATAAATATATGTATATTCGTATATGTGTTTATGTGTTTATATATATATATTTAATATTAGATATGTTTCTTTTGGTAGTTATTATAATATTTTTTAATCTTATTTTAAATATTATTTAATTACAGTTTGGAATGGTAATTTATATAAATATGTTGAAAATACATTAGGAGAATTATTTGTATTTTATATTTTTGGACAAATGACAAAATGGTTGTTTTTGGTGTTAAAAAGTTGTAAATTCTTATTATCTGGAAATTCGTAAATTGCATGTTATTTATGCTTATTGGCTATTTTAAGGAAAGATTGCCTATTATAGGGTCTTGCATATATTATGTTCTCAGTCAAGCTTTATTTCATTGCAATTTTGGGTAAATTGTCATTGTGTCCTATGTTATTATTTCTCCTAGACCAGGTGTTGTTGTATAACCTATTTGATATGAGCCATTGTATGTTTTTGTCCAAATGGTCAATCTTGGGTTGGTATTTGTTGATCCTTCACCTGTGCTTGTCAGGATTGTTTATGGTTGCCTGTTTCGTCATAGAGTTCTCATAGAGAGAAACATTTCCTATTAGTGTCCTAGGAGAGAGAGTGGCTTTCGAGCGGGGGTCGTGCCCGAAGTGGATGATAGGATAACCCATCAAAATTTAGTTAAAAAGTGATAACTTAATAATTGATTATGGGGTGGGTAGATTAAATATTAATTAAGATAAATGTACCTCGTGCATAGGTGAGTGCTTGTACAAGGCTCAAAATGTTACGAGAAGGCCTGGAATGGCAAACTTATCACCTTGTCTTCACGAAAGGATTGGTAGGGTCCGCATGAGACTTAGTTGGAACCGGAGGCTTGGGAGAGGTTACCAGGAGAAACCCGAGTATGGGGGCCGGGACCTATGGAGGTTGTACCATGGTAGCCATCAAGCTATGTGATGACACTCTCTTCTTAGAGTCACTAGTGTTTTCTGAGTTGTGTTACATGGATGGTTGCAGAGTCTTGTAGTCCTTTTGTACTTGTCTTACTTTGCTTGCTTGAGGGTTTTCTACTATCTCCTAGCACGGTGGGGTGGTTCCATTTCGGGATCACATGGTCGGGTGGTAGTGCCACTTCCCATCGGATGTTCTGGATTGTATCTTCAGGCGAGGAAAGGCTTCCCTAGTGTTCCTTGGTTCATGGTTTATGTATCAGCTCTTGTTTGAGATCATTGTTCAGTTGAGACCATGTGGTCATTGTATTAGAATTTTATGTAACCTTGATATTGTATCTTTGTAACCAGTGCTATTATTGGAAGCCATGTATTTATGGATATTATAATATTATTATGTTAGTGAAATGAATGTTATTGTTTTGATCTTATGTTTAAATGATTTATGGAAATTGGATACATTGGAATACTTTTATATCTTTGTTTTGGATGTATGTGTAGTTTTAAACTTAAGTTTTCAATTTATCTAATTGAATGGATTAACTGTGGTGTTAATATAATCTATGAAATTATCTTCGTTGGTTACCCTTAGGAAAACATATGATAGACATCTGTTGTGTTGATAAACGTGCAATGGTTTTAGTTAGTGCACTTAGCCTTTAACAAAAAAAAAATTATTTCACCCTTTAGTTGCCTAGTTGTGTTGTTTTTCCTTTAGGGTTCCTGGTGGGGCACTACATACTACTCACCTTTGGATGCTCACAATTCAGTTTGAGGTCTTTAACCCTTGGCTTGCTCAAATTCACTAACAAGCTTACCTACCCCCAAATGACGTTGCACACTGTCTAAGGATCCCAAGTAACCATTGTTGGACTGCTTGGATTGTTTTCATTATGTTTCATAAGCCCCCAATTTTCACTTTTCCATCAGGTTCATGTGTTTGACAAAAACTAGTCATTTGTGTGTTATGCAGTCCTAGAGGGCTACTAGCCCGTGGAAGCCTAATTGGCCATATTTCGCTCCTACTAGTCAACAATGGGCATTTTCTCCCTCAAACATGTTTTGAATGATGTCTTAGGGGTGTATGCTCAAATATTTTCATGGTTTAGCCCACTGTTAGTGCAGATTTAAGACTATCCACCTTTTGTCGCATATTTGGAAGGTTTGGTAGGGTTTGGAGCAAGTAATGTTAGAAAGTCTCTCTAACTCCACTCTTCAAGCCTCCACAATGGCTTAGGACCTCTGCCACATCATAAGGAACCTTCCTCTATTTCTTCCTTGCAATCAAAATGCCAAACACTTGGCAAACACATGAGAAAACAGTAATTTGCCCTGTCACTGTCCTTTTTCTGCCTTTTACCAGTCAGCAACATTTGCACTTTGGGACCTACAAGAATGAAGAGTTTGGAATTGGGAAAACACCTCAATGAGGTCTTCAAACATGTAACACACCTCCTATTACATTTCCTTCAAGTTTCAAGGCTTGGATTATGCTCTTCAAGCATTCCATGGATATTTTGCCATATACAATTCATGAAAACGGTGAACTCACTGTGTGATTACAAAATGAGAAAGTTTTAAGTAAGAACAAGACAAACTAGCCATCCAAGAAGATACTCAATTCCCTTGGCCAAATTTTCAGGCCCTTGTCACATTCATTTTCTCACCCAAATTACTTTTGAGTGCAAACTTTGAGTTTTGTTCAAGCTACTAGCCAAATGACAAACACTTGCCTAGTATCCACTCAATTGCATATTCCAAACACCTCTCTGGCACAAAATGAAATATATGTACATTATATACACATTAATCAACTTGGAAGAATCCATTGGAGGGATCCCAGACCTGGATCAACCAAGTTGATGCATTTTACAACTCCAAACCCCTGGCAGGGCAGCAGGTACACAGTTTACAAATATTTTTGTACAAACACCTTGCAAATGAAAAACCAATGGAACAATTACATGATAAGATTTGTTACATCAACATTTAAACTTCCAAGAAGGTACAATATGGATTTGTATAGCTACAGTATGGACTGTTATTCAAAAGGAAGGAAAAATAGTCATAACAACCAAAAAAAGCATGATTTCAATTAAGATTCTCTTGTAAGTACAATCACCAACACTTTCCAAGGAAAAGGGAGACCTTATATAGTTTCTCCAGTTATTTTTTAAGCCCTAGTATGGTCATGAGGCTTCAATAGCTTTATTTTGCAAGAACATGACAATTTTGACAACTTTTTAAAGCCAAATGACAACTTTTCTTGCTCAAAAAGGCATTTTTGACAACCTAGCCTTATCAACTTGCCTAAACAACTTAGGCATGCCTAAAAATACTAAACAAACATGTTTCAATGCTCTTGAAGACAATAGGAGACCTTTTTGGCAATTTTTCACATTTTTGCCAAAAATTGTCAACTCAAGGCCTAAAAGGCAAAACTTGATCTCTAGAGCCCAAAATGAGATCAAAACCACTAAACCTGATCCAAAACAACCTAAAACAACATAATCAAATTGACACAAGACTTTACAAACATAAAATCATTAAATACTCAAAAATGGGAGTTTTTACCCAACTAGGTGCTCCTGCACCATACTCCCCCAAAAACGAAGAAGTCATGTGACTCCTTGAGGCAGCAAAGAAGAAGAAATGTCAACTTTCTAAAAGTTAGCTTTAGGTATCCAAGTGGCCTCTGAGGTAGGCTGATCCTTCCACTTGATTAGATGCTCCATATAGGTGTGAATCCTTGTCTTCTTGAGAATCTGGGAGTCTAGAACCTGTTCTGCTTGGGGAAAAGAAAGAGAAGGGAGAGATAGATTAGAAAGGGATTTGGTAACATCTAAAACTCTTTGAACCTCCTCAGGTGGCTTCCCTTTGAAAGCAATCAGATCTGCAACATTAAAAATAGGGGACAAAGAAACATTAGTAGGCATTCAACTTTACAAGCATTAGACCCATACTTAGCCAAGATCTTGCAAGGGCCTATCCTCCTCATCTGAAGCTTGCTTGGAACTCCCTTTTGTAGCCTTTCCTTATTCAAATGAACCAACACATAGTCACCTATGGCAAACTGAACATCTCACTTTGTAGCATCCATTCTTGCCTTGACTTTTTGAGAGGTGTCTTGGAGAGCTTGTCTCACTTGCTCATGAACCTCCTTCATGGAGTGAGCCATGTCATCTGTTGTCCCACTCTTATGCTGCAAGTTAGTGATATCCCTCAACTCCATTATACCCCTTGGATGCAGACCATCATCTTCAAATGGACTTTTACCTACCGGTTAACACTATCATTATAGGCATATTCTGCTTGATGAATGAGCTGATCCCAACTCTGTCCATAGTCCTTTGTCAAGCACCTCAGCATGTTTCCAAGAGACCTGTTCACAACTTTGGTTTTTTCATCAGTTTGTGGATGATAAGTTGAACCAAAAGAGAGATTAGTACCCAATCTCTTCCACAATGTTTTCCAGAAATGACCAAGAAACTTAACATCCCCTATCGGAAACAATGCTAGCAAACCATGAATTCTAACAACTTCTTTGAAAAATAAATAGGCAATATGACTAGCATCATGTGTTGTTTTGCAAGGAATGAAGTGGGCCATCTTGCTAAATCTATCAACTACTACAAAGATGCTATCAAATCCAGCTTGAGTTCTAGGTAATCCTACTACAAAATCCATACTAATGCAATCTCAAGGCCTATGTGGAATGGGAAGAGGCTAATATAAACCAGCATTAGAGGAATTACCTTTTGCTTTCTAGCATACCAAACACTGCTCAACATACCTCCTGATGTCTTGCTGCATTTTAGGCCAGTAATAGAACCTTCGCACCAGTTCTAAGGTCTTGTTGAGACCGAAATGACCACTTAAGCACCCATTGTGCTTCTCTTGAATAAGGTTCTCTCTCATAGAACCCTTTGGAACACACAATTGTCCACCCCTGAATAACAAACCATCTTGCAAAGTGAAATCAGCATATGCACCATGAAAGTTATTCTCAAAATCTTGACAAACTTTATAAGCTTTAGCAAAATCATGATCAGTAGGATACATGTCTGAAAAACTATCAATACCAATGCTCTGAACTTGAATCTCATGAATAGTTAACAACCTTCTACTCAAAGCATCTGCTACTTTATTCAACTAACTCTTCTTATGCTTAAGAGTAAAAGTGTAAGCTTGCAAGTATTCTACCCACTTAACATGCCTATGATTAAGTTTATCCTATGAGTTCAAGAAATTGAGTGCCTGATTATCTATGTATACAACAAACTCTTTAGGAAGAAGATAGTGTCTCCATTTCCTAAGTGCTTGTACTAATGCATAAAGTTCTAAATCATAGGAAGAGTACTTTTTCTTTTCATCATTCAATTTCTCACTAAAGAATGCAACTGGTCTATTTTCTTGACTTAAAACAACTCCTACTACAATATTACTAGCATCACATTCAATAGTAAAAAGCTTATCAAAACTAGGTAAAATGAGCACTGGTTGAGTAGCTACTTTAGTTTTTAGTAATTCAAACCCCTTATTGGTTGCACTTGTCCTTTGAAACTTTACCTTTACACCCCCTTTTATGGTGTCCAACATTGGATCACAAATCTAGTTGAATCCCCTGATGAATTTCCTGTAAAACTATGCCAAACCATGGAAGCTTCTGACATCACTGGTTGTCTTAGGAGTTGGCCAACTAGTTATTGCTACCACTTTTGAGTGATCCATTTTTAGATTGCCTCCTGATACAACAAAACCAAGATAGACTAATTCTTACTTCATAAAATCACATTTCTCAAGATTAATGGTTAGTTGTTCATCAAATAACTATTTCAAAACATTGGCTAAATGTTGTAAATGCTCTTCCTTAGTCTTGCTGAAAATAAGAATATCATCTAAATATACTACAACAAATTTGTCAATGAAATCATGTAATACTTCATTCATGAGTCTCATGAATGTGATGGGAGCATTAGAGAGTCCAAAAGGTATGACTAGCCACTCATAGAGACCCTCATTTGTTTTGAAAGTTGTCTTCCACTCATCCCCCTCTTTGATTCTTATCTGATGGTAGCCACTCTTCAAATCAATCTTACTGAAATATTGTGTACCCCCCAAACAATCCATCAAATCCTCTATCCTGGGTATGGGAAATCTGTATCTGATGGTGATCTTGTTTATGGCTTTGGAATCTATACAAAGTCTCCATGTTCCACCCTTCCTAGGTGCCAACACTGTAGGTACTGCACAAGGACTAATGCTTTTCCTAATCATCCCTTGGTCTAAGAGTTCTTGTATTTGTCTTGCTACCTCTTTTTTTTGTTCAGGGGTCATCTTGTAGGCTGCCTTATTGGGCAAAGAGGCTCCAAGTATTAAATCAATTCAATGGCTAATGGCTCTAGGAGGTGGTAAGGCTGCAGGTGTACCATCACTGATTATTTGTTTGAAGTTATCAAGGATTTGTTGCACCTCATATGGTATCTCAACTTTCTTTTCTACCTTTTTTTCCTTGGGTTTCACTATGAGTGCAAATCCTACTCCTTCACCTTCTTCTAGTGTTTTTATGAACTCTTTCTCATTCACTAACAAGATGTTAGGTACTTTGTTGCTGCTCTCTCCTTCTTCAATGAGGGATTGGATCTGATAGGTTACTCCATCTTTCTAAAATGAATAGGAGTTTATTTCCCCATCATGTTGTGCTTTTCGGTTAAACTGCCATGGTCTCCCCAACAGCAGGTGGCAAGCATCCATAGGTAGGATGTCACATAGGATTCTATCTACATATCCACCTATGTGGAAATCTACCCAGGCTTGCTCATTTACTAACACATGTTGTCCCTTATTCAGCCATGTGACCTTGTATGGCTCCTTGTGTTGTATACTAGGTAATTTCAGTTTGCTTACTGCTTCCTCTGAAATGATATTATCTGTGGATCCCGAATCTATGATCACCTTACATACTTTTCCCATGATTTTACACTTAATCCTGAACAATGCTCTTCTTTATGAGGCCTCTGTACTATGTGGCTTCTTCATTAACACTCTTTTGATCATTAAACTCTCACCATCTTTTAAAGCTAGGTGGTTCAATGTTGAAGTTTTGGTATTACCTCCATCTTCCTGAACATAATTTACCCTCTTTTCACCTCCATAGGATGAACTAGGCTTCTTTGGGAATCTATAGGCAGGGTGGCCCAACTTTTGGTAGTTATAGCACTTCATGGTTGAGAAGTAGGACCCTCTCCCTGGTCCATTAGATCTACCTCTACTCGGGTTGCTTGATCCCCTACCCCTATAGTTGGGTTTTCTCTGAGAATCCCCACTTTGCTCAATAAGTTTAGACTCTCCCTGGGATCGTTGATCTATGTTCCTTCTCCCAAAACTGCCTCTATGGCCTCTACCATCTCTTCCCCTACCTCTTCCTCTATTGTTTTGTTCTTGATTTCTCCTACCTTTCTCTTCCACCTTAAGTGCCAATTGATAGCACTTGTGTACGGTTTGTGGGCATAACAAGCTCATCTCTTCCTAGATGTTCCATCTTAACCCATTCAAATACCTTGCCACTTTGATACTCTCATCCTCCACTTCTCTAGATCTCATACATATTTTTTGAAACTCTTCAATGTAGCTTCTGACATCTAGGCATTTTTGTCTCAAATTTTGTCTTTTTCGGTGAAGTTGTACTTCATAGTCTTCAGGAAGGTAGGTCTCTTTGATTTTGGCTACCATTGCCTTACAGGTGGCTAGTGGTTGCTTGCCTACTTTCACCCTTTCCTCTTGGATGAATTTCCACCAAGTTAAGGCTGCCCCTCTCAGCCTTGACTTTGCCACCTTGACCTTTTGTGCTTCAATCACTCTATCACACTCAAAATGGTTTTCTAACCATTCAATCCACTCTATTAGAGCATCTAGATCCATCTTCCCATTGAAAAGGGCCACTCCTTCTAAGTTCTTACCACTCATAGCTCTCAATGCTTTCAAGAATGGTTCTTGCTCAATGACAGGGTCAGTCATGGGGACTTCATCCTCTATTGCCATCATTCTACCCTGATCTCCAACCTTATCTTGGACCTCTTCAGTTTTGACTTCTACTTCAGCTAGTTTCATTGCTAGTTGATCTAATCTTTCTCTGAGTACCCTATTTTCCTCTTCTTGGTCCTCAACCTTCTTAGCCAATTTTGCATTGGTCACCATGTTTGCCTAATGTTTCTTTCCTCCTGAATCTTTTGTTTGCTCTAATACCACTATGATAGGGAGCTTGCTAAGAAAGTGCTCACAAGGCTAATTTGCTTTTAAAAAAGGATCAATTTATTGCCCAAAGACTTGTAGATTCTGTTGTGTATGACTACTCAATCTGTCTGATTGTCATAATGCCAAGTTCTCCATGGTTCACTTGCCTAACAAACTCCCTTTTAGGTGATGGCTCTCGCCCATGCACAAATCTACTCAAAATGCTTGTAGACACCTAAAATTGTCATGTCTAATTAAATAAATATTTTATTTATTTAATTACTTTAGCTTAATTCTTCTATTAATTAAATAAATCTTTATTTATTTAATTAATTCATTTATCCTCTTCTAGCCTTATTTCTCATTTAAATAAATACAGTTATTTATTTAAATAATCCCTTTCCTAAATTAAATAAATATTTTATTTATTTAATTGCCCTACTTCTTCTATTAATTAAATAAATCTTTATTTATTTAATTAATTCATTAACCTTTTCTACACATGACACATGTCATTCATCTCTTATTTCCTACACTACCTACCCCTTTCATTATTTTGGTATTTCTTATACCTACCCTCTAATCCTAGCCGACCTCTCTTTTTACACCTCTCAATCTTAACCCTCCATTTTCTATTGTGTCTTCTATTTAAGGAGATGCTTTCTTCATTACCAGGACCCTGATGACTAATTTTGGAGGACTTGGCTACACTACGATCCTACTTGCAACCACATTCCGTTCTTTGTTGAGCTCTTGTGCATACAAAAATCTGAGAGCAAGCATATCAAACAAGATCAATGGAGATAGGAAGAATGGAGATCAAAAACCCTAGTGGACATGTGATGGTATAATCTTTGTGATTTTTTGAGTTATTTTGCATTGTCTTAGGTTATCTTCATATGTTATGGTGGATCTTTGTTCATTGTTAGGCTAGGGTTTGGTGGTTGAATCCATTTTAGTCTTTCAATATTGTTGTTTATTGCTATCCATTTTCACCATATACAATGCTTATTCCTTCTAACTACACATTCTCATTCTTGGTTCTTAGGGCCTTCAACCTTATGTTTCAGAGTGTACTAGGTGTCTTCCACATGTAAAACTAGGGGCAGTGAGGTACTACTCACCTTTGGATGCTCGCAATTCAGTTTGAGGTCTTTAACCCTTGGCTTGCTCAAATTCACTAACAAGCTTACCTACCCCCAAATGAGGTTGCACATTGTCTAAGGATCCCAAGTAAACATTGTTGGACTGCTTGGATTATTCTCATTATGTTTCATAAGCCCCCAAGTTTCACTTTTCCATCGGGTTCATGCATTTGACAAAAACCAGTCATTTGTGTGTTATGCAGTCCTAGAGGGCTACTAGCCCGTGGAGGCCTAATTGGCCATATTTTTTTCCTACTGGTCAATGATGGGAATTTTCTCCCTCAAAATTTTTTTGAATGATATCTTAAGGGTGTATGCTCAAATATTTTCAAGGTTTAGCCCACTGTTAGTGCAAATTTAAGACTGTCCACCTTTTGTGGCATATTTGGAGGGTTTGGTAGGGTTTGGAGCAAGTAATATTAGAAAGTCTCTCTAACTCCACTCTTCAAGCCTCCACAATGGCTTAGGACCTCTGCCACATCATAAGGAACCTTCCTCTATTTCTTCCCTGCAATCAAAATGCCATACACTTGGCAGGCACGTGAGAAAACAGTAGTTTGCCCTGTCACTGTCCTTTTTCTGCCTTTTACTAGTTAGCAACATTTGCACTTTAGGACCTGCAAGAATGAAGAGTTTGGAATTGGGAAAACACCTCAATGAGGTCTTCAAACATGTAACACATCTCCTATTACATTGCCTTCAAGTTTCAAGGCTTGGATTATGCTCTTCGAGCATTCCATGGACATTTTGCCATATACAATTCATGAAAATAGTGAACTCACTGTGTGATTACAAAATGAGAAAGTTTTAAGTAAGAACAAGCTTAACTAGCCACCCAAGAAGATACTCAATTCCTTTGGCCAAATTTTCAAGCCCTTGTCACATTCATTTACTCACCCAAATTACTTTTGAGTGCAAACTTTGAGTTTTGTTCAAGCTACTAGCCAAATGACAAACACTTGCCTAGTATTCACTCAATTGCATATTCCAAACACCTCTTTGGCACAAAATGAAAGATATGGAAATTATATACACATGAATGAAATTTGAAGAATCCATTGGAGGGATCCCAGACCTGGATCAACCAAGTTGATGCATTTTACAACTACAAACCCCTAGCAGGGCAGCAGGTACACAGTTTACAAATATTTTTGTACAAACACCTTGCAAATGAAAAACCAATGGAACAATTACATGAGAAGCTTTGTTACATCAACATTTCAACTTCCAAGAAGGTACAGTATGGATTTGTACAGCTACAGTATGGACTGTTATTCAAAAGGAAGGAAAAACAATCATAACAACCAAAAAAAGCATGATTTCAATTAAAATTTTCTTGTAAGTACAATCAACAACCCTTTCCAAGGAAAAGGGAGACCTTATATAGTTTCTCCAGTTGGTTTTTAAGCCCTAGTATAGACATGAGGCTTCAATAACTTTATTTTGCAAGAACATGACAATTTTGACAACTTTTTAAAGCCAAATGACAACTTTTCTTGCTCAAAAAGGCATTTTTGACAACCTAGCCTAATCAACTTGCCTAAACAACTTAGGCATGCTTAAAAACACTAAACAAACATGTTTCAGTGCTCTTGAAGACATTAGGAGACCTTTTTGGTAATTTTTCACATTTTTGCCAAAAATTGTCAACTCAAGGCCTAAAAGGCAAAACGTGATCTCTAAAGCCCAAAATGAGATCAAAACCACTAAACCTGACCCAAAACAACCTAAAACAACATAATCAACCTAACACAAGAGTTTACAAACATTAAAGCATTAAATACTCAAAAATGGGAGTTTTTACCCAACTAGGTGCTCCTGCACCACTTAAATAGGATAAGATACTTATCTTAGAGTGAGTTTAATAAAAATATTTCAAGCTAAAAGTATTGCTTGTCATGTACATTTTCAAAAAGTTGTTAATAACTTTTCTACACAACATAATATTTTGGATCACATTGTATACCCATTATTTGGATGCATATAGATATGTTAATTTAGGAAAAGTTATAAATAATTTAACTAGCAGTTGTTTGGTTTGCATGCAACGAAAGTCGATAGGTTTGGTTTTTTTTTAGAGGGTAATTACTGTAACTGACTTTTTTTTTATGTTTTTTCTTTGAGCAAAATGTTTGTTTGTCTTATATTTAATTTGATTATGGAATAGTAAATGAATATTTGACAAAGAGAGTGAACTATTTGTTTAAGTTGTAGCAATAAATGTATTATATATTATTAGGAAAGGACATTGTAAACTTGTATAAAAAGGGTAATTTTTGTTTGAATTGTTAATTTATGAATGGATAATTAAAGTTATATATCAAGTTTATTTTGGAATTAAAAAGTCTGTGAAATATATGTGTGTATAGAAAATAGAATAGGTTTTGGAATGCAATGATATATTTGTTATTTATAATTGAGGTGGATGGAAAAGTACAATTTTCATTTAAAAAAAGAGCCACATAACATTTTGCATTTTTTGTTTTTAAATGAGAAAATGATAGGAATTTTTTTTGTTTAATCTTCTTTTTGTAAATTAATAAGTGTGCTATAAGTGATGAACCTGACTTTGTAAAACATTTTTGCAAGGTTTATTTAATTGTGAGGTCGGACTTAGAAGTGTATTTTTTTATATGGGGTACGATAAGCGTTGTGTTGAATTTGTGTATATATTCAAAATATGATGGAGTTTGTTAGGCAACAATAATTTTGTTTTTCATAAGTTCATATGGTGTTAAGATTGCAAGTTTTATATGTGAAAAGACTGACATGTTATTTTGCATTTTTTTTTGAAGTAAATGGAAAAGTGATAGCAATATGTATAGTTTTGTGAGTTTTTGTAAATTAATATGACTCATAATTAATGAATATAAATATTATAGATATGTATTTGAGAGGTTAAATTTAGTAATGTTTGTTAAGAGGTAACATGATTAGTGAAAAAAAGTATCATAAGTATGATATGTAAACTTTGTATATTCTCTCTATGAAGAAATGAAGGCAACCATTACTAGTACAAAGTCCATATAAAAAGTGATTGTTTAAGGAAGTTTGAAAGAATCATTAAAGGTGCAAGTAAAAGAGCTGGACATAAGAAAATATATAAAATGAGTTAGTTTTACAGAACAAGTTAAGATGTTTGCAAATAAGGTAAGTACATAAAATATTTCAAAAGACAAGTGTAGATTTATCGAATGATCTTTAAAACTTTAAGTACATAACAAAAGGGAAAAAATTGATATGAATGTATCATATTATTGCGATTTGGAGAAACTTTTACAGAAATAGGAGAAGTAATAATACATTTTGTTGTGAAAGAATATAGTTAAATTTTAGTAAATAACAATGATTTGTTTGCAAGTTACAAGTATTGTACAATAATAAGTATTTGATATGAACCACTATATATGTAATGAAAATATTTTAAATAGTTATTTATGTGGCTTCCAAGAGAAATTGCAAATGCAAGCAACTGTATTATTGCTTTGAAGTCATTACATTGAGGATATTTTTAATGGTATTGAATCCTAGGATGCAAAACCCAAAAACGTTACTGTTAGTCTTTTATAGGAAGAAGGTAATAAAAAACAGATAGATGGTAGAAGCATGAAAAGGAAGTTTTATCAACAAAAGTAAAGTTTAGAAGGTTACAAGATGATAATGGGATATATCTGTGATATTATTGTATTTATGTGGAATGAGCAAGTAATAGTATTATGCGATGAAAAATGTGTGTGCTAAACTAAGGGCTAAAAAGAAAGTTAATTAATCATACAAGCACAAGACATCATACACCTCAAGATTAGAATGATAAAATGAAATAGCAAATGCAAACCAAAATCCCGCTTAGATTTGATAATTCCTCGATTTTTATGTATGCTTGATGACATCTTCGGATGTTCGATATTACTCCATGATGTTGATATGTTGATTGGATTTAGGATATGTATATTTGATGGTATGAAGTATGGATGAAATTGGGCATTACGGTGGTATGATTAAAAAAGGTGGGTCAGAGAGAGATTTTTTCGATATTACGACGGTATGATTAAAAAAAGGTGGATGATTTGGTCTAAAATGAGGGGGATTAAATAGGAGAGAGGGATGACATGTGTCCAAGAGGAAACATGTCCATTTTGGGTAATGATAGTTATGATACTAAATATGATTAGTACAGATGCCAAGCTAACAAATGAGAGGGGGGGGTGAATCATTCAAACTTAATCTTCAATAAAAACAACAAATTCAACCTCAGTAGCCTTATCAGAAAAACAGTAATGCATGCAGACCCATAAATAGATAAGATCACAAACATATAACACCAGATTTAACGTGGAAACCCAAATAGGGAAAAACCACTGTGGGATTTTGGACCCACTAAGAAATATACTCTTCTAGAGTATGCTCGGTTAAAAGCAAATCCTGTTAAAGATTACAAACACATTGCTAGATGTGACCCAGTTAAGGGATTTCCCTCAGATCTGCTAGGATCTTCACCTCGTTAGAAGTGACCTTGTTAAAGGATTTCAAACACTCAATAAGAATGTCACCTTGCTAGAGGATTTTACAAATAAAACTGTTAAGTCCACTCGGTTAAGAGATTTTCTGCTACTTCTCAAAATAACAGTAATAAAATATGTCCGCAACTTCACATCTAAAAAATGCTAAAGCAGATTCTTATTTGCTCAATACAATCTACACATAGAACTAATCTTGTCTATCTGTTGGGCTCTATACTCTGTTATCAAAACAGGTCTTCAAGCTTCTGTGCTCAGTAATCACTATGTAGCATCCTTGTGCATACACTTGCCCGCATACATTGTTTATCAACAGTTTCCTACTTATAAACAATCTTCCAACCGCTTAATCTCCTTGATCACATTTCCCATGATCAATCATAGCCATTAGATCTTCAATCTTATCCAGGTTCAATGTATCCTTCGATCTGAAAATGTTTTACCCCGCCTTGGAACTTGTGTTAGGGTATTGCGGTTCAATCTGAGCTGTAGATCTTCCTATCGATCTTTCTTTACCATAGATTCTTTAACAATCTTCATACATGGCTTACCAATCATTTAATCCGCTCCAGCTCATCAGCTTCCTTCATTAAATATCACAAGTAAACATTTAATGCATTCTGTTATAGCTCGGTTGTAACTTGGTAAGTACTAAACTTCACTCGGTAAACATTCTGCCTTCATTGACCGATAGCGATAACCTTAGGGTTTACCAACTAGGTTCCTTAGGGTTTACCTACTAGGTTCTTTGCTCGGTAACATAGTATAGTATTAACCTTTCAAACAATAGCATATGTAGGATATCAAAACAATCTATACATCATGATCTCATCATTGTCTAACTTGGTAATAGTTTCCCATTGAATAACTTATCCCCTTATTCATCATATTCTTTCTGTGTCTTTTACCGACATCTTTATACTCATCAAATCATACTTCTTAAGATATGGCAACATCATGCTGAATTATAAAATCAATCTCTTGACATCAATGACAAAATAATAATATTAAGACAGTAATCATCCTTAATCAGTTATATCCATAGTCATCAACAACCTTCTCAATATCCTTATTGAAATGTCAACAATCTCTCATTGTAATTGGAACGCCAACCTTCTTCTTGTCTGTTATAATGCCAACAGGTAAAGCCACCTAAAAATGGAGGGAGAGACATGTGTCCAAGACAACACGTGTCTATTTTGGGCAAGGCCACCCAAAATAAGATATTTTCCTCAAAATAGGGAAAATTGGTTAGAATGTACACACATGTATGGGAGGTTAGAAGGGATAGGATAATGTTAGTTAGGATAGGATGACTAGGATAGGATAGGGTTGGAAGGATAGGGTTGGTTAGGGTAGGATTGGGGGGGAAACTTGGAAGAAAGTGGTTAAAATGTAGGAGCCATGTGCTCAAATAGGATTTGAATCTAATTAATTAATTAAATTAATTAGTCCATGTGCCTGGAAAAATGGGGGGTTTAATTTATTAAAGTAATTAATCAAAAGGGGTGGAGAACAAGGATAATTAATTAATTAGATTAATTAGTTGGGAGGATAGGATAATTAATTAATTAGGAGGATAGGATAATTAATTAGATTAGTTTAATTAATTAGGAGGAACGGATAATTAATTAATTAATAGGAAGAATAGGATTGGGAAATTAATTAATTAGCCAAATTTAAGTGTCTACATTTTGCCCCTCTTCATGGTGGCGCTAGAATAGCGTCAGTGTGAAGACAATAAGACACTTGAGAGTAAGGAAGCAAAAAAAATGCTCTAGGTGAACGAAGGAATGGTTAGGGATGCCCCCTCGAGAGGGTGCACAAGGAAAAAGGAACCGGGCGGCATCTTGAAAGAAATAGTTCCCCAATGAACAAGATAGAAGGGAAGAGGTAGAACAGGAAGAAGAGAAAAATGCAAATCAAATGGATGATATGGATGAAATGGTCATGGAGCGCTAACACCCACATAAAATGGAACACCATGTACTGAGCACTTATTTTGATTTAACAATGTCTGTGAGTCACCAAGGTATAAGGACCAGGGTGGAATTTCATAGCCAATGCATGGACTAACACAAAAACAGACATAGGCTAATCTAGCACCACACAGAGTTATAGAGACCCTGCAGGAAATGGTGCTAGAAGAACCCCAAGAAGAAGATATGCCCCAATGTAACATGAGATGAAAAAGACCTCATGAGGGTAGAACAAAAGGACATACCAAAAAGAACTGCCAAGCAAAAACAAAAAGCAACAAGATTACACCCTGAGCCTTGTTATTCCTAGCGCACCATGATATAAAAGATTGTGGGGACCAAGAGGAAACAAAGCCCTCAAGAGCTTAAAAAAGACAAACAAAGATAAAAAAATAATCAAAGCCAACACGAGGGCCTCAAATATCTTTTGCCAAAAGGAGGATTGATTGGATGATGTCTTGTTTTAGAAAGGATACATCTTGTATAAGACAAAAATGATCAAGAGGTCTGGTTTCAGGAAGGATACATCTTGTATAAGACTAAGATAGATAAAAATGTCTAGTTTTACGAAGGATACATCTTGTGTAAGACAAAAGATAGGTATTGGTGAGAAGGATACATCTCAGAACAACACCAGGCTGATAGGATCATGATGACTAAGATGGTCAAAGACGATTGTTGAAGAACGAGCCGATAGGATATGATCTTGAAGGAATGGATCGATGAAGGCCTATGTACAGAGACACCTATATACAAGATGTACAAGAGAAATGGATGATTGAAGAAGACCCAGGAACATGCATGATGTTGCCCCAGTCAAGAGGAAAAGTGATGAGAGATTGATGATTGACTGGATTGATTGAAGAGAGAGGAGTGATTGGAAGAAACCCAATGATGACGATTGGACGATTTGATTAGATAGGACTGATTGTATAACTTGAAAGAATGAACAATATTGGAATACGATGGGGAAATGAGAGGCGGATGAATCGATTCAAAGGATGAGTGAAGGAGGTGTTGTTATGTGGAGCCTAATCAGACTCGGAGGTTAAATTTTCCCTACTTCTATCGGTGCAATTTCTCCCCATATTTTTTTGATAGGGGTTTGGGAGCAGCGCCCCCAAAATGGGATCAAGGGGTAGGACATGTTGGGTGAGATCCAAAATCGATGAACGATTTTTGTGACCGAACAAAGAAAAATCCAGCATTTTGGCATGAAAAAGGGAGGGAAGATGGAACGAAGAACAGGATGAGGGTAGGATTTTGTTCTCGCCCGAGCAAAGAGGCAATGAGAGTGTGTTCCTACCATGGTGGGAATGCGCTCCTGTTGGAAAGGATGCGACAGGAATGCGTTCCCGCCATGGCGGGAAGGCACTCCCGCCAAAGGGGAGGGTGACGAGAGTGTGTTCAGCAGGAACGCTTTCCCGCTAGAAGGAAAGGCGGTAGGAGGTCATTCCCACTAGGGCATGAGCTCTTTCCCGCTAGAAGGGGAGGCGGTGGGAGGGCATTCCTGCCAGAAGGGGAACCAATAAAAGGGCATTCCTGCCAGAAAGAGAACCGGTGGGAGGGCGTTCCCATCATGGCAGGAATGTGCTCCCGCTAGAAGGGGAGGAACCACACATGGAAAGAGGACGACAAGGGACTGCATGGGAAGGGAGGAAGCCTAGGAAAAGAGACAAAATGGGTGATGGCCTGATAGGATGGAGAAATGAAAGGATGGAGGATAGGATGAAAAAGGATTAGGAGATGGAAGCTTCATGACTGTGGCTAGGAGATGAATGGATGAGGGACGAAAGGATGGAGTAACAACAAGATAAGGATAAGCAGATGGATCAGGATATGGATGAAGGATATGGAGAAATTGGGAGATCCAAGGATAGGTGGATGAATGGATATGGATTGCAACGAGCAGATGGATTGATAGGTCATAATGGCATTGGATTGCATGGAGGTAGCCTAGATCTAAATACCAATGACAAGGGACGAAAGAGGCGATGGAATGATATGATGGGAGGAATGAAAGGATGGAAGATAGGATGAAAAGGATTGGATATGAATCAGGTTATTGAAGGGATTGGGGAACTAGGAGATCCAAGGATTAGTGGATGAATGGATAGGATAAGAGATGGAGGAATTAGGAGACAAGGGTCTAGCAAATCGATGGATATGATAAGATGACTAAAAGGAGGATTGGAAGCTAAGGGAAGTGGATGGAAGATAGGGTTATGGGTAGACATGAACTATGAAGGAAAAGTGTGATAGATAAATGGAAGCCAAGAGGTGTCCAAAGCATGTATACATGGTGGCCTTTTACTTCTTTTAAGATCCAACGGAGGATAAAGGAAGCGAACTAGATATGATATGATGGGTATGGTAGGCAGATGGATTGGGGGAGGAAATGGCTAGATGGCCAAAAGAAATTTCCCCCAAGTACAGAGAGTTTTCCAGGTTTTCATCATGATACTTGTCCAAGGCGCCTGTTTGCTAAGTTTTCACCACTAGACGAATTTTTTCTCTTTACTCTTTTTCTCTTTTTTTTTCTTTTTTCTTTCTTTTGTTTTTTTTTTAAATTTGTTGTTTTTTTATTTTTTGGTATTTTCTAATTTTTGGGAGGAAATTCATGGATGGGGCTAGATGAGGATAAGTAGATCTGGAGGATAGATTGATGGAAGGACTCAAGCATCAAGTTTCATATCAAGGTAATAGGAGCCCATTTGGAGTGATCACTGGATGTTGGTACAACTTTATTAGGAAGGAGTGAATTAGGAAAAGGCTTGGATTAGATGGTTTTGATGGGGAATGTAAGGGATGCGGTAGCAACAAGTGTTTGGATGGAAGGAGGTAAAGTGATTGTGATGGGGGGATGTTGTCGGGACCACCATTGGCAAATGTTGTGAAGGATGTGGGATGAGCGGAGGGGATATGGATGTAGCATGTGGATATGATGGAGGCATTATGATAGGTAACTTTGGGACATAGGGACCCAAAATATATTTAGGAGATGGAGGGGGGGAATGTTTAGCTGGTGGACTAGCAACTTTGGATGCCATTAGAGATTTTTCTTTTGGATGCACTACCTCTTTTTGCTTTGGGATCCACATTGTTTTTGCTTTGTCTTTAGTGGGCCTTTGTAGCCATTGAGATTCATTACAGTTTTGTATCAGATTCTTCTTTGTGGGATCATGTCTCTTTGAGTGGACATGGTCATCTTTATATTGTTGTGGATGTTTAGCTTTATGAATTTTTTATTTGGCATCCAAATTTCTGCTAGTAGTCTTGGAAGGAGTGTGCGAAGGTGTAGGAGATGGATGGAATATGGGTGAAGTGATGGAGGTAGGATGTTGGATGGAATGTGAGGACATGTACCTTTGTTGATCCTGACTAGGAATGAAAGGACTAGTATATTTATCATGGGTGATGGAGATATGGGATTTCTGTATGGAGGGACGAGTAGGAAAAGATGGAGGATGGGATTTTGGGATATAAGGGCCCAAACTGGATTTAGCATATGGGGGATATATGAAGGTAGACTTTGGGATATAGGGACCCAAAATGGATTTTGAGGATGAAGGAGGCAGATGGATGGAGGTTTTAGATTTATAGGATGGAGGAGGGGGGATGGCGATAAATGATTTTGAGGAACGATGGGAAGATGCAATGGTGTGTTTGGAAGCATACTTGGATTTTGCATTAGTTGTACCAACATTTTTGGATGAAGTGTCTTGGGATATATAACCAAGACCATGAGATCCTGGATGTGCTTTGACATGGATGGGCTCCAAAGTACCTTTCTCATGTAGGCCTAAGCCTTTACCTTGATAGTTCTTTTTTTTGAGCATTTTATCTAGAGTAGGATATTTGTTCTCTAGGTAACAAGATGCGAGTCCTTTATCAGATGGAGGAGAATGGGTGGTGTATATGAGATATTCTTTTGTTGTGAGTGAACTGCCATGGATGAATGTAAGTGATCCAATGGCATAAGGTGATGTTGGTGGGATGATTTGGATAGGAGTAAATGGAGGATCGAGAGGTGGAGTATATGTGATAAGAAGGTCTTGACTTGGAAGAGGGGATGATAGGGGGTCTTGAGATGAAGGGGATGGAATGGTATGATCTTGAATTGGATCAATAATTTTTTAAACATGCTCTGGAACAAGATCTTGGAATGATTGAATTAGTGTGGATGTGAAGCAATCACGTCTAGGAGGGACCTCAAAGAGATCAGTCCAAATAGGTCAGCAAGAGTAAACACAACAGAAAAATAGGGACATGATGGAGGCAACACAAAACAGATTGAATTATATCATGAAAATTGTTTACAACCAACCGGTGACAATCGGGTTACAGAATCTAGCTTACAAACCTGATAAAACATGCTCAAAATACAGAACAGGTCACAACCGAGACCTCCAATCTTAAGATCTATCTTCTATGCTCAATCTAACTTCTTAATTACATTCTAATGCTCTATTACAATGATTTATATGATCCAAGGGGATCCAGACAGCCCAAAAAGGGATCAAAACCCGAAGAACAAGACCTAACATGCAAAACCAATAAGGTCAGCCTCCACAAAAGAAAAGGTCGACCACACACCAAGGAACATCAGAATCAATGCTCAAGGCTTTGCAAGCTACGGAAGGGATCTGATAGATCACCAGTGCAAATAGGTCTAGGCAACCGATAACAAAAAACTATCTCAGAAACTGGTAGCAATAACTTGCCGAAAAATGATCCAAATGCTCCATGGTTTGGAAATAAGGAAGATGATCAAGTCTTCAAGCAAAATCGAACTCCACAGGTTCTGGTGAGCCAAATCCAGGGCACACAGAAACAAATGTTGAAACTGCAAATAGAAAGAAAAACAAAAAGGAAATATTTTTGGTTGATGCAAGATTGCTATGAACCAAGGATTCTTCTGCATCAAGATGGCATGACGAGACATGAGTGGGTAGACTCTTCAAAGGGAATGGATGGAACGATGGAAGATTCAATGACTTGGGTGGATGGACTAGATGGAAGGATGAGAGATTCTTCAATTGGGATAGATGGAGTAGATGAAAGGATGGGGAGTTCCTCAACTAGGGGAGATGGGAGAATGAGAGGTTCTGCAGCTGGGGTAGATGGAGTAGATGGAAGGACAAGAGGTTATTCAACTAGGATAGATGGAGTGAATGGAAGTATGGGTGATTCATCAACTAGGAGAGATGGAGTGGATGGAAAGATGAGGAGTTCCTCAACTGGGATAGATGGAAGGAAGAGAGGTTCTACAACTGGGATAGATAGAGTGGATAGAATGAAAGGAGGTTCTTCAACTGGGAGAGATGGAGTGGATGGAAGGATGGGAGGTTCTTCAACTGGGAGAGATGCAGTGGATGAAAGGATGGGAGGTTCCTCAACTAGGAGAGATGGAGTGGATGGAAGGATGGAAGATTCATCAGCTGGGAGAGATGAAGTGGATGGAAGGATGGAAAGTTCCTCAATTGGGATAGATGAAGTGGATGGAAGGATGAGAGGTTATGTATCTAGGATAGATAGAATGGATGGAATGATGGTGGTAGGAAGTGGGAGAGGAATGATAGATGTGGGAGTTGGAAGGGAAGTTGGTGGATTGAGATAAGATGCAATGGATGGTGGATTAAGATAGGAGGAAGTGGATGGTGGAGGATTGAGGTGAGATGAAGGATTGTGATTGGTGCCACGTGCTTGTTCATGAATGTTCATCACAAAAATGTGTGAAGGCGGTTCCTGGAGATAACTGAATCATGGTTTTGAAACAACAGGTTGTGATGTTACTTGAGGTTGATATTGCGGGGCACTGACCACTTGTGGCACTGATTGGATGGGTGAGGGCACAAATGATAATGGCATTATGTAATTCATGCCCCCAGTCATAGCTTGTGTGACCAATGATGGCAGATTAGGATTAGATGAAGGATTGAGATAGGATGGAAGATTAGAACTAGATGGAGAAGCAAGATAAGATGGGAGATTAGAAGTAGATTGAGAAGTGAGATAAGATGGAAGATTAGAACTGGATGGATAAGTGAGATAAGATGGAAGATTGGAACTGCATGGAGAAGTGAAATAAGATGGAAGATTATAATTGGATGGAGAAGTGAGATAAGATTGTGACGTGACTTGGAGATCTATCTCGTCGGGTTGATCAACCATACCCTCGTCATCATCGACATAGGGAAAAGTGTAAGAAGAGGAGGAATGACCATACTCATCATAGTAGGATTGAGAGATGACTTGGATATATGTGTTATCAGGTTGATAAATCATACCCTTGTCATCATCAACATAGGGTGAAGTGGAAGAAAATGAAGGGCAGCCAAACTCATCATAATAGAATTGCTACATGATGATTAGTTGATGAGTTGGAGAGATGAAAGATGAAAAAGGGTATACCAAAGACCAAGAAGAGATGGGTAATGACTTTGAAAAAGTTGGAAAGGGGATGAAATTTGATGTTCAACCTCTGACTTAGGAAGAAGGAAATAATGACATGAATTGGGAGACAAGATATGATGGTGGACGATAATCCTAATGTTGGGGGATATGAGACATAAAGTGATCTAACCAAAAATCAGCAACATCTGGATGTGAATGGGACACAATGACCGAACGCTGAGCTAAGTCAAGAACCAAAGGATACTAATCAAACAAGAATCTAGAGACTCACGGATAACATAATGCCTAGACCAAGGACATCTAGGACTAGAGAAACACATGGTTAAAGATATCAACTACTAATAGTCCAAATATTTCTACTACAATTCGGGTAGCATAATGGCAACGTAACAATATCAAAAGACCAAGATTATAAAAGATAGATTCTGGAAACAAGTAGACCACAAAAGATAAGTTGTAACTATTGAAAGATCAAGAAATGTCTAATGCAATGTGAAGAGCATAACAACAACGCAATGACGTCTACGAAAAATATCATAGAAGATAGATGCTAACTATTGGGGACATGTAAGATTGCAAATCAACAAGGCAAAAATCCAACAGCATAACAAGACTGAGATAACCAAAGAGGACATGACAAAGAAAACTCGCTAGGACAAGGGTGCAAACCCACTAGAATGAGATAGGCAAGACTGAAAAATGTTTGGACAGCATAATGGCACCAAAAATGCAAACCCGCTATTTCAGGGTGCAAACCCGCTATTTCAGGGTGCAAACCCGCTATTTCAGGGTGCAAACCCGTTGTTTCAAGGTGCAAACCCATTGGAACAAGGTGACAAACACCATAAAGAGCGAACCCGCTAGTTCAAGGTGCAAACCCGTTGCTTTAGGGAGAAAACTCATGATTTTAAAATGCAAACCCATTGGTTGATAGAGTGATGGTAATTATGCTAAGTGTATCACTCCTAGCTCAAAATTGATAGCATTCCCGCTAGAATACGACTACAAACCCGCTATCCTAGACCATGAACCCGCTATAACTGACTTCAAACCCGCTAGACTGATCTTTAGACAAAATTGTTGATACCAAACATAGCAAGCATGAAGATATAACAATAAAACAAATAAAATCAGTCAAGTACAACCCTATGGATAGTCAAATGACAGTATGTGTTAAATCTCCAAACCATAAAATACCACATCCAACTGGATAGATAAAAGCCTGGCAGCACTGGCTCCACCCTCGGTAAACACTTCTCAAGCATGCCAAGCTTTGAATTCATGGTTAATCACTTCCTAGTGAATTTTCTATCTTGAATTGGGGGGTACATGAGGATTTTCTTTGATATGCGCATATCACAACACCTGAGTTAACACATAGAAGGATTTTTGGATACTAAAGAGCAGTTGGCTCGTAGTAATTTTTCGACGGGTCCAGTCCAACAACAATTTCTCGAAGAAATTCACTTAAGACTTTAATTGAGCTTATCGGTGCAGAGAAGGCCTCCACATATGATGAATTCACTCAACACTTATGTCATTTGACTGAGTTTTTTGTATAGCGGCTCGAAAAACACCGCTCGAGGTCATGCTGGGAGAGATGTTATCTCCAATGTGCCCCTTTTTTGAAACACTCCTTTGATGTGATGAGGCCCCCAAGAGGTGATTTGCTACTAAAAAGAAAAATGAGTGTCGCTAACACTTTTCTCTTGCACCTACGACCACAAGAGTCAGAGGGAGAGGATAGTGTGTGTTAGCAGTAGGACAACTCTACATGTGCATAAGGGTGCCAATCACAAAAGACATGGGGTTCATTCCTTTACTTGAATTGAAGTGTGCCTAGCTTAAAAAAGACAAATGCAAAATGAAAGCAATAAAAGAAATATTGTTTTCGCGAAACCCCTCTTTAGCGGTCCTGAAACCAATTGTTGATGTTTTTAAAGCATGGGGTCTTCTTATTGCTCGATTTGCTGCACAAACATTAGCAAAATCTCATCCAAAAACACACAAGTTAGCATATTAGTCCGAAAAGAGCATTTTGGAAAATCATGTAAATGATAATGTGAACCCCTGGTTTCACAGTGAAAACTTGTTGTTTTAAGTCATGTTTCGGCTTGTTCAGGGCGCGTTCTCGCTATTTCATGAAACCTCAGGATTGATAAAATAGACTTCTGTCGTGGCATAAATCTGAGTGTAATCTCGGTTTTTTGCCTACACGTGCTTAAAATCTATCAAAAACACACTCAAACAACAAAAAACATTAAAATGACCCATGAAGTGGGTCCCACCAAGCCTACCAGAAAATGTGTGAGGAAAAATGTGTGGGCTAAACTAAGGGCTAAAAAGAAAGATAATTAACCAAACAAGCACAATACATCATACACCTCAAGATTAGAATCATAAAATGAAAACAGAGTTCAAATGAAATAGCAAATGCAAACCAAAATCTCGCTTAGATTCGATAGTTCCTCAATTTTTATGTATGCTTGATGACATCTTTAGATGTTCGATATTGCTCCATGATACTGATATGTTGATTAGATTTAGGATATGTGGATTTTATGGCATGAAGTGTGGATGAAATTAGGCATTACGATGATATGATTAAAAAAGGTGGATTAGAGAGAGATTATTTCGGCATTACGATGGTATAATTAAAAAAAGGTGGATGATTTGATCTAAAATGAGGGGGATTAAAGTGGGCACATGTCCATTTTGGGTAAATCCACCCAAAAATGGAGGTAGGGACATGTGTCCAAGAGGACACATGTCTATTTTGGGCAAGGCCACCCAAAATAGGATATTTTCCTCAAAATAGGGAAAATTGGTTAGAATGTGCACACATGTGTGGGAGGTTAGAAGGGATAGGATAAGGTTACTTAGGATAGGATGACTAGGATAGGATAGGGTTGGAAGGATGGGGTTGGTTAGGATAGGATTGGGGGGGAGGCTTGGAAGAAAGTGGTTAAAATGTAGGAGCTATGTGCTCAAATAGGATTTGAGTCTAATTAATTAATCCATGTGCTTGGAAAAAGGGGGGGTTTAATTAATTAAAGTAATTAATCAAAAGGGGTGGAGAACGAGGATAATTAATTAATTAGATTAATTAATTGGGAGGATAGGATAATTAATTAATTCGATTAATTAATTAGGAGGACGGGATAATTAATTAATTAGAAATTAACTAATATGAAGAATAGGATTGGGAGATTAATTAATTAGAATTAATTAATAGGAAGAAAGGGGTTTAAATTTGATTAAATTAATTAGCCAAATTTTGGTGTCTACAAGTATAAGTAAATAGTAAAAGTAATTAATAATAACATAAGGGGGAGATAGTAGTGTTATCTGCAAGTAATAAACAAGGATAGTAAGTAAATAACATAAAGTACATAAGAGTATTGTAATAAGACAAGCGGCCTAAAAAATAGAGGAATTGTAAAACTAAAGTACTTATAGTTAATGAAATGATAATGATAATCTTGACTAATATGTGGGATTTGTTTTGTACCATGTGAGAAAGTACATGTTTGTGAAACCATGCTTTGTAGTAAGGTAAGGCAATACAAGTGCAAATGATTTGTATGCATAAAACCCCTTCAATCGGTAGAACCCCAATTCCTAACTAATGGTTATCTACCCTCCTTCGTAGATTGAAGAGAATTATGATTTTTATAGTCGCACTCATCCTAAGCAAGTTGTGCACCTCGACCAAGAGCACAGAGATTAATAAGTATAATGGGTACTTTGCAGTGTGTGATTCATGTACATAGACAGTGTGTGGACACATAACTACAACAATCTGACCAAACCAACTCTCTCAATCTGACTAAAGTACAAGAACACAAAAGCACGGGAATATGTTGACATCAATGACAAAACATTAATGCAACAATCATCCAACAACTCTAATATCCAACAAAATCCTCTTTTATGTGAACACAACCTCGTGCATGTTGTTCTCTTTGCACCACGAGAAGCCAACATGTCTACCTTCCTCATCTGCACACAACAACAAGAACATGTATGTTAGTTGTCCAATCATTTAAATTAGGTAGATTAATAGCAACTATAGACTATTATGAATGATATGTTAAATTTATATGTCACATGGCAACTGGTATACAGTAGGAAATTTTGTATTGTGAGATGGAACCAACTAACCATGTGATGTTGTAGATCGATGTCTGCTGATCAATACTAAGAGTGATCCTTGATATGGAAGTGAGGTGCATTTTCAGATTGAATGACAACATAGTGCAAGATGATAGTGATGCTTGAATAGTAAGAGTATGGTTCCCTTTTACGAAATGTAATATTTTCTCTGGAGTTAGGCATGCAACTATTTATTTGTTTACTGTATTTGACACTTATACAGTAGGGGTTTAAAATAGTAACTGTATAAAAAATGCAACACTTAGTTTGTTAGGGATTCAAGGTTGAAACCTTCAGGGTCAACTAGATGTGGTGGTGTACTTGGAATGGATTTTGTAGACACATAAATCTATCCACTTAATTAAATAAATATTTAATATTTATTTGAGTATTTTAACCAGTCTATAGTTAATTAAATTAATATTTAATTAATTCATCTTCAACCTCTTCTTCTATTAGCTAAATAAATTATTCAATTTATTTAAATTAATTCATTAAGCCACACTCTAACAATCAATTAAATGAATAAAACATATTTATTTAATTTAACCCTTTTTCTCCTTTAAATAAATAAATAAATATTTATTTGAATTCCTAAACTACCCCCCCCCCCCCCAACTTGCATTCTTCTACAAATGCAAGTTGCACTATTTGGTTGAAATAAAGTAATTTTATTTTCATTAAAATCCTATTTTCTCTCACCCACCAAACCCACTTGCATCCTAAACCCATTCTAGATTCTTCTAAACCATTCCTAATTATCCTATCACCCTCCCTAATTATTGTCACATTCCTAAGTAACTTGAAGTCACTTCTCAAAGCCTCCAAATTCTTTAAAATGCATTAAAGGCTTTATGTCTTCAACAAGTGAACCCCTAAAGTCTTCCAAACCATTAATGGTTCTTACATAACCATTTATGGCTCTTACATAACCATTAATGGTTAATTCAACTTGCCCACATGGTTAGAGGCTTTCTCTCTAACTCAACCCCCATTTAACTCGTAGATCTTTTCAAGCATTTATTGCTTTGACCATGGTTATCTCCATTAACTCTTGCATAAGATTTTGTCCATTGGATAAAGGCATTATTCATTGGATAAAGGCTTTATTCACTAACTCAAGCCTAAACTTTACCTCCCAAGGTAACCTTCATGTCATCTCAAGCATTTAATGCTTCTTCCCTCTCCTCTCAAGCCATCACATGTTGATATTTTTCATCCTGGGATAGGGTTGAAAACCCTCACATGGATCATAAACCCATCAATCCTGGCCCTTGTTGATATTACTCAATCTCAACCATCCATTTCTCCATTTTTCCTATAAATAGAGCCCATTCCTTCTTCAAAAGGATCCAGAAATCTTTATGCATCAGATTTATAGTCATTTTGAGAGAGCATTTTAGAAGCATTTTGTGTTATTATTTTGGCTAAAATTAACATAGAATAATTAAGGTGTTTTTCTCATATTAACTTGTTTACACTTGCATAAGTAGTTATTTTCATTTTCATAATCTTGAATCTCCATAAGACATCCATAAATAGTGCAAAAAGTTGAGGGCTACACTCATTTGGAACTTGGAGAGGAGAGGAACAAGGGAGGAGCAACTATGAGCATGTTGGAGAGCATCTTCGAGGGTTTTATTTTCTTCCTTCATTTTTGTATGCTTTTCATTATCTGTTTTATATCTCTCTTGGTACGCATGTTTAGGATCATAGTTTCATTTGTCTTTCATTTTTTATTGTCATTAACAATACTAATGATTTGAATATGTGTCTCTTGTGCATCCTTTTTGGTGTGCATCATTTGGTGAACCTGGCATGAATCGAACACGCAACCTTCTGATCAACACAAAACTACTTTCACATGTCCATGGGGAACTTACTGTTGGAATGTGATGCCATTTGTTCTGAAGAATGCAAGGGCAACATATCAAAGAGCTATGACTACCATCTTTCATGATATGATGCACACCATAATGGAAGATTATGTCGATGATTTACTAGCTAAATCATTAACAAGAGAGGGTCCTCTTGCAATACTGGGTAAAATCTTTGATAGATTAGAACAATATCATGTCTGTCTCAATCCAAAGAAATGTGCCTTAGGAGTAACTTCAGGGAAACTCTAGGATACGTTGTCTCAACTAAAGGCATTGAGGTAGATCCTGCAAAATTCAAGGCCATCATGGACATGCCACCTCCAAAGAATATCAGTCAGTTGAGGACATTACAAGGGCAACTACAATCAATTCAGAGATTCATTGCACATTTGGCTGATAAATGTCATCCCTTCACCCATCTATTACACAAAAATATCTGCTTTCAATGGGATAAAAAATGCCAGCAAGCATTCCAAATCCTTAAAGATTACCTAATGCATACACCATTGTTGATCCCACCAGATCCAAGCATACCTCTATTGCTATATATTTCAGCTACAAATACGGCATTAGGAGTATTGTTAGCACAACATAATGCGGAAGGGAAAGAATGTGTGGTCTACTACATCTCTCGAACACTGGTAGGCTATGAACTCAATTACACACCTATTGGGTGAGCTTGCCTATCAGTTATCTTGGAAGCCACCAAATTGAGGCACTACATGTTAACGCACAAGGTACAACTCATTGCCAAAATAGATCTACTCAAGTACCTACTCAGCAAGGCAGCATTGACAGGCCGCTTGGCCAAATGGGTTATGATCTTGAGTGAATTTAAGATAGATTATGTGGACCACAAGGCTATCAAGGGACAAGTTATTGCAAATCAGTTGGTCGATGCACTACTCCAAAGCGGCCATCCTCTTGTTTCCAACTTTCTAGATGAGGAGATCTTCATGATCATAGCTACACAACCCCGGAAGATATATTTTGATGGCTCATACACTAGACATGGCTCGAGGGAAGGTATCTTTTTATCACACCTCAAGGTGATAGCATCCCAAAGTCCTACAGGCTCACTTTCCCATGCACTAATAATATAGCAAAATATGAGGCCTTGATCACAGAACTCAGATTGGCTATACAATGGAATCTAAAAGAGCTATAGGTATATGGAGATTCCCAGCTAGTCATCAGACAAGTCACCGATGAATACCAAACTAAGCATGATAAGCTCACGTCGTATAAAAGGATAGTAGATAGTTTCAAAGACTCATTTACAACTATCATATTTGGGCAAGTACCAAGAGATCAGAATTGAGCTGCCGATGCAATGGCTACAATTGCATCTCTCCTAGATCTTCCACAAAACTCAACACGCTATGAGTTCTTGGTAGAACAGCTTTGGATCCCCGCTTATGATATCCCTAAAACTAAATTGATATTTTGCCTTGTCGGTTCTAACTCCCCATGGTACAATGAGTTTTTCACTTACCTACGTGATCACACATTTCCCACTAACTAATCAAATAATCAACGAAAAACCTTTATCCGCCAAACTACTTGATACACCGTCGTTGCCGAAACCCTATACAGGCGAAGTCTTGGATGTACTCTCCTTCAATGTTTGGAACAAGATGAGATAACAAAATCTTTGGAAGAGGTACATGAAGGAATTTGTGGGGCTCACTCAAGCAGTCTTTCACTAGAAAAGAAAATCATGTGAGTCAGATACTATTGGCCCACCATGGAAAAAGACTCCTACTACTTTGTCAAAAAGTGCAAGAAGTGCATGTTGGCATATGCACACTCCAATGAGACATTGAAGGTGATTGAAGGTTTTTGTCATTGATAGCAACCTTACAATCCTATGGCACCAGCAAGGCATTACACCGACATCAACAGATCACACTCTACACCGGCACTTAGACTACTGGCACTGGCAGAGAAAGGAAGTATACCGGCACAGAGGCCGACAGGATTTTTGATATATTATATTTTTCTTATTATTGTAAAAACTTTGAAAGCCAACTTGATATCATTATAAAATGACTTCTATATATAAGAAATCATTGTAAGACATTTTGTAAGGAGATGAAATGAATAAGGAAAAATTACTAGGCAGACCTATTATGCGAAAATAGGTTAAAGGGTTTATGTAAGAAGCAGAGCAGAAACTAGTACTGAATCTGACATTGAAGATGCTATTGTAAAGCAATACAAGTTATTGGATTTGTATAATCCACATTGTAAGTCAGTGTGACTTCCCATTTGAGCAGTGAGCTCTAGGCACTTGGCCTTCCTGCATGTGCAGGCCCCTCTTGTAAGTAATATTATCTTATTGGCCAGTAAGTGAATATTGTGGGTCACAAATCACACTGAGGTTTTTCCCACACTGATTTTCCTCAATAAATCAGTGTGCTATGGTGTGTTTCTTATGTGGTTACTTACATTTCTATTTATTGCATTATTTCTTGCATACCGGTACACTGTTATTATATGTTTTGCATGTTTTAAGTTGAGAAATCCCAATTACCGGTTAGATATCGAATCGCCCCCCCCCCCCTCTCAATAGCTGTGGGAATCCTAACAGTTGGTATCAGAGCCTGGTCCTCTATTTTTAGAAGCCTAACAGCTTGAGGAAGATCTTGACACCGGTAAAGATGAAAAATCTGATGAAGCAACTAGAAGCAGCTCTCTCAGACTATAATGCAGAAAAATTGAAAAACATCAAACTCAAAGATGATCTAAAGGCAGCTCAGGATATCATTGAAGCACTTCAAGAGAATTTTACCATTGAAAGAAACAAGATAAGAGAATTATGTGAAAAGATGCAAAATGAAAATGATGAAAAGGAATCACTTAATGATGAGATAAGCAAGCTGAAACTGGAGATCATAACAATGAAAAATGAGATGCAGGATATGACTATGAGATTCTGTAAAGAAATTGAAGATAGGAAGAAGAATGAAGAAGAATTGACTAAAAGACTAAGTGATGCAGCAAATGAGAACACAAGACTTAGCTATGAAAATGACCTATTAAAGACAGATTTGATGCACACTCAAAATGATTCAAATGAACTGATGAGACAGAAAGAAGTTCTAGAAAGAGAACTAGTTACTGCAAATCAACATAAAGAAAAATTCAAGAAAAGCTCAGAGGAACTTGGTAACTTGCTGAAGAATCAAAAACCTAAAGGTGACACTTCTGGAATTAGCTTTGAAGTTGGAGAAAGCTCTGGTACTGCAAACACTCAGGATCACGGTAAACCGGTAAGACAACCTAATGCTTATAAATTCAATGGAAAATGCTTTAACTGTAATAAGTATGGTCATAGAGCAAATCAATGTAGATCTAAAAATTATCAGAACATCAACACACCCACCGGTCAATGTTCAAAATGCAACAAAGTTGGTCACAACTTTGAAAATTATAGAATGAATGTGAGATGTTATGTTTGTGGAAGATTTGGACACCTATCTAATCAATGTAGAACACAAACCGGCATAGGTTATGGCAAAGCTATTCAGAAAAACAATGTGACTTGTTATGCATGTAACAAGATTGGGCACATTGCAAAATTTTGTAGAAGCAAAGGATCACCGGTAGACAACAAAAGTTCTAGCTTGAAAGGAAAAGAAAAAGTTGAAGAGGTTAAGCAAGAATTCTCAAAACAATGGATTAGAAAGTCTGACCTAAATGTTGGGAATACTCCTCCACTGGTAGAACCAATCAATGCCTCACCGGCAGGACAGAGTAGTGCTTCACCGGCATAACAGAGTAGTACTCCACCAGTAGGAAGCTCTTCATCAAACTAAAGAAAATCTTCTTTGAGGGTTTGGCAATAAATGAGACATATGCTATTATTCCCTTGGTTAATGGTAAGAAGTTGGAAATTACTTCATTACCGGTAGACAATGTTAAGTGACTACTTAACCGACATGCATTAAATGCGATAGATGGAAAATAGACTTTATAAATTTGTGATTTTAGCTCCATTTCACTTCACCATGATTTCAAACATTCGAAGAGTGTGAAATTTGTAGAGCTAAAGCATTTCGAGCAAAGAGGAAAGACATTTCAGCAATCAATCCATCCAAAGGCAGAAAAAGGTATTTATCATCATGGCATCCACCTCTATACTGTAATATATAGAAAACCCTACTGTAGTCGAGGTTATAAAATGCCCTAGGCCTGTGTTTCAATTAGTTCTTGAAGTAGCAAAGAAAGATGACACTGTAGGTGCTTTTTCTCAAATTCCAAAAGGAGTTGTTTATGCTGAAGACCCCAGAATTTACATCCATTGCAACATAGAGGAATTAGGAGAAGAAGAGATCAAAACAATGTATAAATCTGTCATATGTGATGAATCTGGAAATGTAAAACCGGAACATAAAATCATTAAAACCCTAGGATTTACTGAAATCCTCTGCATTCCTAAATTTTCAAAGGATGTGATTAGGATAGTCTTAAGCAGGGTACATGGAGAATTTTTCTAGTTAGATGCAATTCATAAAATTACCAAGGAATCTGTCAAAGCAGTGATAGGGTTACCCTCAACCGGTAAAAGGCCTGACAAAACCAAGAAGGTCTCAAATGACCTAGTTACTAAGCTAACTGGTGCTACATCTGATAAAAGGTCCTTAAGACTCAATGATGTAACCGACACCAATGTAAGGTTTATCAGCATGATATTAGGGTATAAGGCAACTCAAGCAAACAAGCTCAATTTAGTTTCAAGTTTATGCATTAAGAGTGCTTATGACATGATCACAGATAATGTAAAGATTGATATATGTGAGTGGTTGAAGGATGAGTTAATTGACAACCTAGGCAAGATTAAGAAGGATAAGAAAGGAACTTTTAGGTTTGGAAATTTGCTAGTATGTTTGATGCTACATATAACCAAACAGGTTCCTGGTATAGGCTACAAAGAACTTGGATTTGATATATCGGTAGGTAAACAGCTAACAGAACTATTCAACAATATGGGAGAAGATAAGGAAAACAATATCCATGAACACTTTCAAGCACTTAAAGCCAAAATGAAGAAGAGAATCAGATTATAACAAAATATTGTTGACAAATATAAGGATAACATATGCTTTGTAATCAAAAAGGATGAGATATGGATGGAAGCAGTCATCCCTAGGACAATTTGGGTAACAGAAATGGGTTATGAGACAGATGACCTTATCATTGAAACATATGCTAAAGCACTTCTGGAAGCACCAAATGAACCAAAGGAAGAAGTATTTGGTAGTGCTCAGACCATAGAAAATCAAATACAATCCCATAAAAGAGTGAAAAAGGTTCAAGCAGTTGTAAGAAGAGGTTCTAGACAAGCAAAGGAAATCAAGGATAATGTAATGAAACAAACCGGTATCACAGAGGATGAGTTAGCACCTCCACAACCTGAAACTCACCTATCACCGGTAGGTACATCTTCGGAGAATGACATGCCTGCAACTTTCAAGAGAGTTGTAAGGAAAAGAGATCCCTCACCGGAAACCACACCCTCACCTAGGAGGACAAGACAAAAACAACAAGCAGTAAGATCTTTAGTTAGGAAGACTACACTGAAGAAGAAACTGACACCTAAGAAGAAGAAGAGGACAAATCAGGACATGGCCCCTCTTGACATACTGTTGAATGAAATTACAGAGGAAGGGAAACTAAAGAATATAGAAAAATTGTATGACACTCTAACAGCAGATGAAAAAGAACAAGTAGAAAACAGTGTTATTTTGCACATGGACATGTATAATAATTTTTTGATGGAAGTGGCAGATGAAGTACTAGATTAATTATTTAAGAGATTGGAAGCAAGGAGACAAGCAGTAGTAGAACTCGACAAGAAAATAAAGATAGAAAAGTTACTTGTTGTGTACCCAGTGAACTCACCCAAAGAAATTGATGATTTAATTGTTGAAGCCAACCGGTCAGTATTTTCTACTGCACACCGGCACATTGCATTAATGGTTGGAAGAGTTAATGAGGTGACTGAGGAAACAGAAAATGGATGCGATATATTCCTAGTTGAAAAAGAAAAATAGGAAGAGTACATGAGCCACAAACCTATAAAGGTTTATCAAAAGGACAAGGACAAGGGTAAAGGTAAAGTTGGTGGACCACCTAGTATCAAAGTTAAAGACAACTTACCCCCACCTTCTTTGATTACTCCACCGGTAACAACAACTACTATAGAAGATCAACCAGCAGTTGAAAGTATGGATGTAGAGGATGTCGATCCTAATCCTGAAGTCGTATATACAGTGGATTTTGATACACAAAAGATCAACATTGTGGTAGACAAAGATACAGTTGGTAAGACTGAAATGGCTAGTGAGCCACTGGTAGGTGAGCAAACTGATAACACACAAGAGAAACTGGTAGATGATGACAAAGAACAACAAGTAGAAACTCAGACTCAGACTGAGATAGAGCAACAAACAGAGAAACAAGAAGAGCAACAGGCTCCAGAACAGGCACAAGTTCATAGGGAAACAGAGCAACCGGCAACAGGAGAAGTACAAAAAGCATTTCTTAATGAAATGCACACACAAACAGACCTACCAGAGGTTACTTCTACCACTGGCGGTATTCAGAATGTTGGTTCCTCATCAGCAGGCTATAAACCAACTAATGTGACTAAAGTACTCTTAGATTCAATTCAGAGGATAACATATTGCAGCTCACAAGCCTATAAGGCTATATATGACACCATACCAATTTTGAAGAGGCTAGCTCCTAACTGCAACATAGAAAATAAGGATTCATTAAGTCAAATTGAAATTTTGTCAAAATACATCAATGAAAACACAGTGACAATTGAGAAAATAAAGAAAGAGGCATTAAAGGATAAAATAGAAATTGAAAAACAAAGATTCTTTGAAGATCAGATAAATAAGTGTACAAGAGAATTTGACACACTTCTACCAAAACTATGTAATTTACTAAAAGAGTTCAAGACTTTGTACAAAGACATATGCAAGACAAACCTACTAATAGCTGATATAGATAAGCAAATAAGAAAGGTACAGGATGAAATAAATAAACTTGCAGACAATTTTGTTAACTCACCGGATACACTATCAGTTTTTGAACAGCAGATAACAAATTTTGAGGATGAATTACTTAAGTTGGGAAGAGAAAAGGAGAAAATAGAGAATAAGGCAAAAAGTTTAAGGTTAAGACTAAGTCCAAGATTGGACTATCTAGCATTCATGCGGAAAGAGATATCTGAGGCACTTGTACAGGGATAGAGGACACTAGTAGAGCACATGCAGCATCTCACCGGTACAGTTCAAAGGATAGAGACAGCTATCAGAGATAGTAAAAATTTTATGGAGAGTATAAACTTAATTTTGGTGGATATATTTCAAATGGTGACCACACAGGTACAAGGTTGAAACTACAAACTCTACTGACATCCCGACAACCTTTGTCATTGATGCCAAAGGGGGAGTAGTGGTATGAGAAAATCCAATATCACAGGAATCATATGCTCAGGGGGAGCACACTTTTTTTTTGGACTTCACATTTTTGGATTTCAGTTTTGGATACACTTTTGAATTTTCTCATGAGTGTTGCCATCAATGCCAAAGGGGGAGATTGTTGGCATATGCACACTCCAATGAGACATTGAAGGTGATTTAAGGTTTTGTCATTGATGGAAACCTTACAATCCTATGGCACCAGCAAGGCATTACACCGGCATCAATAGATCACACTCTACACTGACACTTAGACTACCGGAACTGGCAGAGAAAGGAAGTATACCGGCACGGAGGCCAATAAGATTTTTGATATATTATATTTTTCTTATTATTGTAAAAACTTTGAAAGCCGACTTGATATCATTGTAAAATAACTTATATATATAAGAAGTCATTGTAAGACATTTTGTAAGGAGATGAAATGAGTAAGGAAAAATTACTAGGCAGACCTATTATGTGAAAATAGGTTAAAGGGTTTATGTAAGAAGCAGAGCAGAAACCGGTACTAAATCTGGCATTGAAGATGCTATTGTAAAGAAGTACAAGTTATTGGATTTGTATAATCCACATTGTAAGTCAGTGTTACTTCCCATTTGAGCAGTGAGCTCTAGGCACTTGGCCTTCTTGCATGTGCAGGCCCCTCTTGTAAGTAATATTCTCTTATTGGCCAGTAAGTGAATATTGTGGGTCACAAATCCCACCGAGGTTTTTCCCACACCGGGTTTCCTCGTTAAATCAGTGTGTTATGGTGTGTTTCTTATGTGGTTACTTACATTTCTATTTATTGCATTATTTCTTGCATACCGGTACACTGTTATTATATATTCTGCATGTTTTAAGTTGAGAAATCCCAATTACCGGTTAGATACTGATTCACCCCCCCCCCCCCCCCCTCTCAGTATTTGTGGGAATCCTAACAGTGCCAAGTTCACAGAGATCTGATACATGCCCCAGCACAGGAATTGCAACCTATCACAACGCCATGGCCCTTTTGTCAATGGGGACTTGATATTGTAGGTAAAATCCATCCATCTTCATCCAACAGCCATAAATTTATCATTACCGCCACAGAATACTTCACAAAGTGGATTGAGTATTAGGTCCCAGAGACAACTAAGAGGGGGGGTGAATCAGTTGTCCAATAAATTCAACCAAAATTAACTTAACTAAAACTTAATGCTTAATGTCGGTAAACCAAACTTTATGTCAGTAGATAGTTTTAACAGTTAATTGCAGTACCGGTAAAGATTAATGCATGAAATAGAAAGACAATAATATCCACAACACATAAACAAATATTTGTACGTGGAAACCCTGTAAGGGGAAAAACCATGGTGGGAAGCCTTACCCACAATAAAATGATACTATTGTAGATAGTATGTGATGTCATGGAAATGAGGACAAGGAAACAACAAAGTTCAATGTTAATAAGTTAGTTTCAACCATAAAACCAAAACAAAGAACTAAAAACCATTCCAAACATATCAAAAGAGATTTCCAAAAAGCATGAAAGAAGTTTTAAAAAATAAAAGAAAGGAGAAGAGCCTCCCTAAGATGCTTCCATGATGCCTTTTGATGCTTCTCCCTTGTTTCTCCCCTCTCCAAGTCCCAAATGAGTGTAGCTCTCAGCTTTTAGCACTAGCCATGGATGTCATATGGAGATTCAAGATGGTTGAATATGATAAACAAATGATATGCAAGTGTAGATAGTGATGCTATGAAAAAGCTCTATGCTAGTACCAGTATAACAACAATACTCTAATGTTTCCTTCTTTGCTTGAGGAGAAGGGTTCTATTTATAGAAGAAATAGGGAAATGAAGGGTTAAGATTGAGCAATCTTAACAAGGGTTAGGATTGAAAGATATTCAATCCATGTGAGACTTTCAACCCAATCCCATGTTGACAAGTGTCACCATGAGGAGGCTTGAGAGGAGAGATAAGGAGCATTGAATGCTTGAGGGGACATGATGGTTACCCTAGGGGGTTGGGTAAGGGTTAGATTAATGGGTATTCCTTTTATCCAAGGGATAAATGAATGTGCAAGGGTTAAATGGTTACCTTAGTCAAAGAAATAAATGCTTTGAAGAGACCCATGAGTCAAAAGGATGGTTAAGTTAGAGGAAAGTCTCTAAAAAGTCTCTAACCAAAGGTAAAAGGTGATTTAACCATAAATGGTTATGTAAGAGCCTTTAATGGTTTGGAAGACTTTAGAGGTTAACCATTTGAAGACATAAAGCCTTTAATGGTTTTTGAAGACTTTGGAGGTTTTTGAGAAGTGACTTCCTTTTATTTAGGATTGTGACAATGATTAGGATAGGATTAGGCTAATTAGAAGGAGTTAGAAGAATCTAGAAGGGATTTAGGCATGCAAGTGGATTTTGTAGGAGAATGCAAGTGGGAGGAATTTTGGGATTTTCAATTGAAATAAAATCATTTATTTCAATTAAATGGTGTAATTTGCATTTGGATAGATATTTAAATAAATATTAATTTATTTAAATGTGAATGTGAATTTTGGATTTTATTTAAATAAATCTTAATTTATTTACATGAGAAAAAGGAAGATAAAGCATTAAGTTCTTGAAGACTTTGAGGGAAACCATTAAAGGCTTTAGAAGACTCTAGAAGGAAGCCATTAAGTTTGAAGACTTTAAGGGAAACCAATAAAGGCTTAAGAAGACTCTAGAAGGAACCCATTAAGTTTGAAGACTTTGAGGGAAACCATTAAAGGTTTCAAGCAGGTGAGGATAAATAAGATTTTAAATAAATAATTTATTTATTTAAAATAGTTGTGCAACTTGCATTTGTAGGAAAATGCAAGTGGGTGGAGGATAAAGGTGATTTAAATAAATGTTAATTTATTTAAATGTGAGAGATGGGATTTTGGGGGATTTAAATAAATATTAATTTATTTAAATGTGAGAGAAGATTTAATTAAACATGATGCTCTGGAAAATGGACAAGTGTTAGAGTAAAGCCTATGGTCGTATAACACACAAAAATAAAGAAACAAAGGCAAACGTTAGTGTTAATCAACCAAAAACTAGTCTAAGCAGGCATACCAAAAGAGACACTAAAAACAAAGTAAAGCATTTAACTATGAATGTAAATGCAAGAAGACATCTCCAAATGCCTTCTACCATGCTCTTAGCTCCTTCTCCCTTGTTCCTCTCCTCTCCAAGTTCCAAATTAGTGTAGCGTTCAGCAGCTTTTTGCACTATGGATGCTTATGGAGATTCAAGATTGTAGATGATTATGAAAAGTATGCAAATGCAAGCTTAATAACCAAATAAGGATGAGTTATCTAAATGCTATTTGTTAATTTTAACCAAAAGAGTGAATATGAGTAAGATATGCTAAATGCTCTCTAAAATTCTCTATAACTTAGATGCATACAAGTTTTTGGGATGTGGATTATGAAGAAATGGGCTCTATTTATAGGAAAAATCGAGCAATGGAGGGTTGAGATTGAGTAATCTCAACAAGGGTCAGGATTGAATGATATTCAATCCATGTGAGGGCTTTCAACCCAATCCCAGGATGACAAGTGTCAATGTGAGATAGGTTGAGAGGAGAGAGAATAAGCATTAAATGCTTGACATGACCTGAAGGTTAACTTGGGAGTTAAGGTCAAGGTTGGGTTGAGTGAATAAATTCTTTATTCAAAGAAATAAAGCTTTTATCCAATGGATAAACTCTTGTGCAAAGGTAAAAGGGATAACCATGGTCAAAGCAATAAATGCTTGAGGAGACACATGAGGCACATGAGGGTTGAGTTAGGGGTTAACCATAAATGGTCATGTAAGAGCCATAAGTGGTTTAGATGACTTTTAGAGGTTAAATTGTTGAACACACGAAGCATTTAATGCTTTTCAAAGACTTTCAAGTCTTTGAGAAGTGACTCTAAGTTGCTTAGGAATGTGACAATAATTAGGGGATGGATTAGGTTAATTAGGAAGGGTTTAGAAGAATCCAGAAGAGGGTTTAGGAGTGCAAGTGGATTTGGTGGGTGAGGGAAAATAGGATTTTAATTAAAATAAAATTAATTTATTTCAACTTGTGGTTGCAACTTGCATTTGTAGGAAAATGCAAGTGGGGGGGGGGATAATGATTTAAATAAATGTTTTATTTAATTTATTTAAAAGAGGAAAGAGGATTAAATTGAATAAATAGTATTTATTTATTTAATTGAGTGTGAATTTGGTTTAGTGAATTAATTAAAATAAATTGAATAATTTATTTAATTAATAGGAGAATGTTTGAAGATGAATTAATTAAATATTAATTTAATTAACTGATGGCTAGTGGATTTTTAATCAAATAAATATGAAATATTCATTTAATTAAAATGGACAGATTTATGTGACTACAAAACAAATATTATTTATTTATTTAATTAATGGTCTGAATTTGGTTAAGTGAATTAAACCAAATAAATTGAACAATTTATTTAATTAATAGGAGAAGAGGGTTAAGATGAATTAATTAAATATTAATTTAATTAATTATTGATTGATGGTTAAATAATCAAATAAATACTAAATATTCATTTAATTAAGTGGACAGATTTATGTGACTACATTTGCCCCTCTTTGAGATGGTGCAGTTTTATCGCGTCGTTTCAAAGAAAGAAAAATAGGTGTGAAGAAATATGTTCCATAAATGTTAATTTAGTGGGTGGTATGCCCCCTCGAGAGATGGGCCGAAATTTTTTGAAAAATCGGGCGATCTCTTGAAAAAGAACGAGAAGTGGAGGGGAGGTAGAGTAGAAGAAATTAGCAATAATGGTGAAAGAATGGAAGAAAACAAAGTGAATACGGAGAAATGGCAAGCTAGTGAGTACCCGTAGGTTATGCAGGAGATACTATGCAAATGTGGTGTTGTGCTTTTGATTGATGCTATGTAATTGATCAAAATGGTTGGACAATCTGGTGCAATCGGTTTAATTGCCCCTGTCGAGTCAAAGCATGACAATTGATGTCAGTTGTTTGCTTGGACGGGATAAAGTCTGAGTAAGTGAATCAAAGTGACCTGATGGTGACTTAGACAATTGATGTAATTGCCCAATGAAGTCAAGGTATTTGAAGCAAAATACTCATTGAGACTTAGACAATTGATGTAATTGTCTGTTATGATTGTGTTTGATTGGTTGATCAATTGATAGTGTGTGCGTGTGATGGATGGTTGTGGTGAATCATAGTAGCCTTGTTGAGACTAGGTCATGATGATAAATGCTTGTTGTAGTATAGGTTTACCATGATCGATTACCTATTGAGACCTGAAGATACTTGATTAGAGTATCTATTGATAGTCTAGGTGTGTGTGAGTCGATGTACATGTGTAGATAGAGTAACTTGCTTGGCTTATAAGATGACTTAGGATAGGAAACGCAACCCCTCCTATTAGAGATGGATGGTGAGGAACATGGCTTGATTGATTTGATGGGGCACGATGTAGGGTATGTGATGTTGATTATCAAGATGGGGAGGGTCAGGGGGTTCAATGTTAGATAGAAGAAATGGAGGACCTATGACTTATTCCTATGGAAGAAGAGGAAAATAGAGTATCCATTGTCATTACTATGTATGCATGATATGCATCTATTATGAATGTATGGATGGATGGAATCATGGAATGACGATCCATAGTGCTTTATTTTTCATCATTGATCATGGTATGTTGGTTACCAAGATGATATAGGGTATGTGATGTTGATTACCAAGATGGGGAGGGTGAGGGGGGGTTTGATGTTAGATAGAAGAAATGGAGGACCTATGACGCATTCCTATGGAAGAAGAGGAAAATAGAGTATCCATTGTCATTACTATGTATGCATGATATGCATCTATTATGAATGTATGGATGGATGGAATGCAACAGAATGTAATATATACAAATGAGATGGAATGACGATCCATAGTGCTTTATTTTTCATCTTTGAGCATGGTAGTATCAATCTTGGATGAGGCAGTAGGAACCAAGGATGGAGAATTGTACCTACAAGCAAGCAGCATAAATAAAGAATAAAGAATATGGACCCTCCATAATGGTTCATACTCATATGGTCGAGGTATACACTATAGTCAGCAAGTCATAGTGATCCATGATTGTATTTTGCATAAGATCACGTAGCTTAGTGAACTTCCCACGTAGACACCATTAGTACATGCCCCAGAACTTCATTGGAATAATTCACAGAAGACATACAAACGATGCTTAGGAACCATCCCGGCCACTCTAATCACTTGTGGATATCCCGGAGTAGCATAGGAACCAGATATGAATGAATAAATAACCTACAAATCAACCAAAAATTTGATAGCTTAAACAGAATTTTCTTGTCAAAGAAAATGTTATCATGTCAGTGTTTTTGATAAGGAAGGATGCATCCTTATTAAAACAATTTGCATGTTTGATTTTGATTGTTTGGTTGATTGGATAAGTGGTCATCATTTGATTATTTCACAATGTTTGTTTGGTATCTGCTTTGAAAAACGTATGTACAAGGTGTTGCCATGTTTTTGGATTTTGTGAGATAGTTTTTCAATGTTTTTAGATTTTCTGAGATAGTTTTGAATGAAGAACTCAATGAATCATAAATTAATGTAGAATCCACTTCTATCAACTAGATTAAGGGCATTGCCCCTAGTTTAGATATGACTATGAAAAAGTGGGATGCAAGACGCATGAAGTACTATCCTTGATTACAGATCAATAACAAGCAATGGTTGTGGACTGATGGATGAGTGAATGTAGTGAATATGATCGCAACAAGTCTGAAAGACTATGGAGCCATAGCCTTTATGAGTGGCGCTTGTTTGCCAGGTTTTCACCATCGCACTTAACCAAGGTGCCACCGGAGTGGTTGTTCACCGTTTGGATGCATGATTTTTCTTTACTATTTTGATGTTTTTGTATTTTCTTCAGGACATTTATCTAAATGTTTTTTGGTGTTTTTCTGGTATGTATGGTAGCCTGATGCTCTATGCAGCTCATGTATAAAACTTTTTAAGGTGCATGTTGTTGATTGGATCTGCTAGTGGTTCTCCTTCTGAAGTAGCCAACTGATATGCCCTGGACCCAAATACAGGACTGATAACATATGGACCCAGCCAGTTTGATTCAAACTTTCCCTGATGTTCTTTGTTTGGTTGGTTATGAGGATTTTCCTAAAGAACAAGATCACCTACCTCGAATGTACAAGGTCTAACTCGATGATTATAGCTTCTGCTCATACACTGTTGATGGGCCTTGAGGTGATTGTATGCAGCTTGTCATTTCTCATCAAGTAGCTCTAAGTCTTGGAGATGGGATACTCTGTATGCTTCATCATCGATGAGATTGTGCAAGGAAACCCATAGAGATGGTATCTTGACCTCGATAGGTAAGATAGCTTATGCGCCATAGACTAGTGAGTAGGGAGTTACACATGTAGGGGTTTGAATGCTAGTTCGATACGCCCATAGTGTTGGATTCAATTGAACGTGCCAATCACAACCGGCATCATTGACTGTCTTCTTGAGGATTCTTAATATGTTCTTGTTTGATGCTTAGGCCTGACCATTTCCTTGTCGGTAATAGAGATTGGAAAAGCGGTGTTGGATGTGAAACTTCTCACAAAGTTTACGGACATCTTGATTTTTGAAAGGAAGCTCGTTATCTGTGATGATAGACATGGGTACACCATACCGGTAGATGATGTTATTAAGGATGAATGAGACGATCTTCTTGCTGGTGACTTGGGTAAGTGGAATAGCTTCAATCCACTTAGTGAAGTATTCAATGGCAGTAATGATGAACTTGTGGCCGTTGAATGAAGGTTTTGCGTTGGTTATTCGATTGGTTGGGAGGAAGTATGTGATCGCGTAGATAGGTGTAGTACTCACCGTACCCTGGGGATTCAAAACTGATAAGGTGACATATCATCTCGGATTTGGGGATATCATAAGCTGGAATCCAAAGTTGTTCTACCAAGAACTCATAGCGTGTTGAATTCTGAGGAAGATCTAGGAGAGATGCAATGGTAGCCATAGCATCAGCAGCTTGATTTTGATCTCTGGGTATCTGCTCAAAGGTGATAGTAGTAAATGATGCTTTTAAACTATCCACCATTTACTTATACGGCATGAGTTTGTCATCCTTGATCTGATATTCATCTGTTACTTGTCGGATGACTAGTTAGGAGTCGCCATATATCTGTAGCTCTTGTAACTTCCATTGTATGGCTAGCCTGAGTCCTACGATCAAGGCCTCATATTTAGCTATGTTGTTTGTGCATGGAAATGTGAGTCTGTAAGACTTTGAGATGTTGTCACCTTGAGGTGTGATAAACAAAATGCCTACCCCCGAGCCATGCCTAGTGTATGAACCATCAAAGTCTATTAGATATTTTCTCTAATATTTCCAGATGACCTTCTCTTGTTAGTGATTTTTCCAGTAAGTCATCAACATAATCTTCCATTATAGTATGCATCATGTCATGAAAGATAGTGGTCATTTCTCTTTGATAGGTCGCTCCTGTATTCTTTAGACCAAAAGGCATTACATTCCAGCAGTATGTTCCCCATGGACATGTGAAGGTCATCTTATGTTGATCCTCTCGTGTGATCTTTATCTGATTGTACCCTGAAAAATCCATCCATGAGTGAAAGCATGGCATTGCCTGTTGTTAGGTCTATGATTATGTCAATGTTTGGTAGGGGGGAGTCATCTTTAGGACATGCCTTGTTCAGATCTCTGAAGTCAGTACAGATACGGATGCCCCCATTTGGTTTTCTGACAGGCACAATATTGGATATCCAATCTGCATAATCAATTGGTCTAATAAAACCAACATCTAGGAGTTTCTTAAGTTCTGCTTTGACTAGTACTGCAATCTGAGGATGCATCTTGTGAAGCTTCTGCTTGATAGGTTTGGCTCCTTCTGCTATGGTGAGGTGATGCATGACTAAATTAGGATCAAGCCCAGGCATGTCTGCATATGACCATGTGAAGTTGATCTGACGCTTTTGAAAGAAATCTACAAACTTAGGTTGTTCCTCTGGAGTTAAAAGAGATGCCAGATGTATGTGGTGAGGTGTTTCAGGAGTCCCCACATTGTATTCTTTTGTCTCTTCAATGAGAACTGTTGATCATTCCTATTGTGTACTAGAGCGGAGAATGTAAAACCTTTCATCCTCAAGTGCCATAGAGAGGTTTTCACCATTGGATACACTCTATCTTTTTACTTTTACGGGATCAAACAGTGCCACAGTGTGGTTTTCACTAAAAGATCCATGTTTTATTGTTATATTTTTGCAGCTGAAAGGCTTGGCATCCGCCCCAAAGTATGTTGCGCTATTAAGTTCAATGGTGAATCTAGCTTTGTGATCCCCGCTTGGTATGTTATCCCATAGTTCCAAAAATTCAATGATCGCCTCATCGTTTTGGAAATGGTCAAGACATGGGGGATTAGGTTGGTTCCATTCAATGAGTTCAGGATGGATAATGGGCATTACCTCATCAATTAGGTTAAGTTCATTAGATGTGTTAGTGAAGGTTAAGATGTTGTGGGGAAGGTTGTTGATGGTACTCTCCCTATCAGAATTAGGCGTAGGATGTGACGTAGGTTCTGTGGAAGATGTTTCCAGCTCAGGAACCCAAGAGATCTTTATCTATGCTTCTCTGTAAATAGGGATGTCTTTGTGAGGTGGAGGTAGTCATGCGTCTTCCTCATCTGAAGTATTAAGTTGTATTGAATCAAATTCCCACTCATGCGAGTTGGTCTCTGAGTCACTTTCCAGTATCCAATTTCTATACCATACTGGGATATCCTTTGAGTTAAACACAGCAAGTGTGATTAGTTGATGTACCTTTATAGATGAAATGATCAATGTTGCAGGAAGAATTATGGGAATCAATGAATCCGATATGGGGAGTATTGGTAGTGTTGAATCTGTTGCTTCTGCTGAAATTGTTAGTGGTGTAGATACTGCTAGGGGTTTTGATAGTGCTAGTGGTGTTGTTGATGTGGTTGCTATGGTTGATGGGATCACTGATTTGATTGGTGGGATGACCAGTGTTGTGGATAGTTTTGCTAGGATTTTTAGCCTCAATGGGGTAGTTTCTATGGTGCGTAGTGCTACTGATATAACCAAAGGTGACCTCTTTGTAGTAGGTTGATATAGAGGTTTTCTGGGTTTTCCTTTGAATCTAAGCTTAGGAAGGATCTCCTTTTGAAAGCCTAATCCCGTGTTATCTTTGGGCTTTAATTCTGGCTGCAATGGCTCATGTCATCCTTGCTTGCAAGGTCCTATAGAACTCTGACCATCATAACCCATTCTTTGCATAATGAGAAGGCCTTTTCCATACTAATCCATGGGAAGATTAGCTTGTGGGATGTCCATGATGATTGGGTCTTTATAGATCCATTCTGCTAAGTCTTCATCTCTGGTTTCTTCTTCTTGACTCTTTCCAAGGATAACGAGCATCAAATTGCATGTTGGCTTGACTAGTGGTGTTTGAAGTAACCGTTGAGGTTTACCATGAGTTCTAGGAGAAGTGGATAGTTGCCCAACACAAAAGAGTTGGCTGAGATTGTACTCCCCAAGTCCTTCCTCTACCATTTTCATTTTTAGCTTCTCTTGCTTGGGTATAGTGGTGTTTAAACTGGAAAGAGAGGCTGGACTTACATATGATGTGGATGGGATGGTTTCTCTATTGTTGGGAACGGTAATCTCTGGTTGACGATTTATATTATGACAATATGCAAAGAGATTTGCATCTCCCTGGATTGTAATTTCTACACCATTATGAGGGAACTTGATACACTGATTGTAGGTGGATGGAATGGCTTGCATGGCATGTATCCAAGGTCTTCCTAACAACAAATTATATGGCAGAGGAAGGTCCAAAACTTGACATATAATATGCTTCACCACTGGGCCCACTCAGATCGGTAGCACAACTGCTCCTTTGGATGAACGCTCAGCATCATCATAGGCTTTGATTGTTATCTTTTTACGAGGATCCACTGATTCAATTGCATATCCCAATGTTGTGACCATTTGTAGTGTATAGATATTCAGGCCTACTCCATTATTGATCAAGACTCGCTTGATCCTATGTTGGTTGATAAACCTTTCAATGTGGAGTGAGGCATTATGAGGTTGTTGGAAGGATGCATTGTCACTTTTAGAGAAAGTGAGACAAGGTGATGATCTTCGGTTTCCAACCATAGCTTGGAACTGATATGTATTTAGGTTTGTAGGGACTGATGCCTCTTGGAGAGCTTGATCCAATATTGTTTTATGAGATGGGGATAGGCACAATAGCTCTAAGATAGATATCAGTGCGGGCATTTTATCTAATTTGTCCACAAGGTTATACTGCTTTTGGATAGATGGGGTGCCTTGTGGAGCTACTTTTATGGTAATCTTGTTGCGACATGTAACAACATTGCAAGTGGAGTTGGGATTTTTTATGGTAATAGTTGCAATTTGTTCACTGGCATCATATAGGTGATTCAAAGTGTAATTATACGTGGCTTGCGTATAATCAATGGTATCTGTGTTTCTCCCTGAAGTGGAAGGACCCCTTTGATCTTGGGATGGAAGTGGATTTTTGAACATAAGATGATCATTGTTTGTTATTTTTGGGTCATTTCCTTCAATTTTGATTTCACCTCAATCAATAAGATCTTGAATAAGATCTTTCAATCTATGACAATTGCTTGTCTTATGCCCTTTCCCTTGATGGAAATCGCAATGTTCAGTATCCCTTCACCATGAAGGTTTGACTTGGGGTTCATAATTTGACTTGAGGTTCATAATTTGATGTTTGACTTGATGGTTGAGGTTCGTTTAGGTTTAAAATTTTGTTGATGTTGTCTAGGTTCCTCTTGAGATGTATTGCATCCTTGACTTGGAGGAGCAAGTGTGTTATTCTTGGGTGGGGGGTTCTATCCTGCAAATCGTACCACAGGTTGTGCACTTTTGATAGTTCTTGCATCCACAACCCCGTCGTTGACGACATTTTTGTTTTTGTTCCAGAAGTTAGGCTTGTCACTATTGAAGCGTGGGTGAGGGCCATCCTTTGATTCATTATATATTTTGATAAGCCCTTTTTTATGAGAGCCCGCTCACATTTTAAGTCTTTTGTGATCATGTCATTGAAAGAGTTTGTGTCTTTTACATCTAGGTGAAATTCCATTTCGTCATTTAAGTTGGAAATAAATATTTCCACTAGTTCTTGTTCAGGTAACTAAAGAGAACATCTGCTAGACATTTGATGCCATCGTTGCAAATTGACTGAAAATAGCTCACCTGGTTTTTGTTTAGTGTTACATAGATCAGCCATTGTGATATCACGTTCAATGTTGTGTGAGTAATGTGCCAAGAATTTATGGATGAGTTCTTCAAATGTCCTAATGCCACCTAGTAATTGGGAAAACCATGATGTGGTTGTTCCTCCCAAGCTTTGGGGAAAAAGTCGCATTAGGTATGTATCCTCGTATGCCACTTCGAGGCAAGCTGGATGGAATTCTATAACATGATCATGAGGATCTCCTTTTCCCATATACTTTTTGAACTTGGGTGTTTCAAACCCTCATGGAAAAGACGGCATATGAAGATTCCTATCAAAGGAATAGGGACAAATGTCATTAAGTGAAAACTGATTAGTTTTCACACCACTATGAAGTTGTTGGGCGAGATTCTCAACTTGTTGTCGCAACATTTCTATTTCATTTGGAGGAGGAGGAGGTCAGGGATTACCTTGATGAAGGTTATATCTGATGTGATCTCGACCTCTTTCATCCTCATTATGACTTTGGTGTTCTGATGCTTGCCTTAGTTGTGCAACATCAAAGTTAGAGGGTAGTTTAGCCCCCTCTTGAGCAAGTCTTAAAAAGTGAGCATCAGCATTGCTCCTGAGTATTTCATCAAAAAGTCTATTAAAGAGAGGGTTGTGGTGTGCAATTTCTATTTCTGCAAGAGTAGGAGTACTTGGATTGTCATCATTTGGATTTCCTCCAAGAGCTTCTTAGAATTCATTGATATTTTCCTCCTCTTCTTCCTCAATTTCTTGTTGTCTAGACCTTGTTCTGGTTTGAGCCATTTTGTTTATAAGTTTTTGTTGAAGCTTGATGAAAATTATGATAAGTTGGTGATGAAATGAAAGATTGATATTTGGTGAAGTGTTTTGCATATGAATCTCTAGCACTAAAGGTAGATGGTACCAAAGTTCTTTGTTGAATTGCTTGTTGTGTTTGATTGACAAAGTTTGATGTGATAAGGTTTAGATAAATCTGAGATGTATTACAGACTCAACTACCTAGTAATGAGAGGATTGCACTCATAGACTAGTTTTAACCTACGTAGAAATGTCTCTTAGGATGAGTTTATCCTAGATGTAGAGACACTCTAAAAAGTGATGTATTATGTTTGATTCAAGCAATATCGAAATAGAACTTAGGACAAAAAAAAACTTTTTGATGTTTTGAGAGTTGGAATGGATTTGATGAGATATGAATATGATAATGGATGAGATATTTAACTTCAATGGAAACTTTGTGTTACAAAAGGAACAAACTCTTCCTCTTCTTGTTAAGGGGTTGGTGGTTCTTCCCTAGCTAAGTTATATGTGATACAAATATCTGGAAAGAAGGTAGGATTGATTTTGCCTCCCTTATTTTGATGATAACTCAAAGCTCGATATTGAGTAAAAGCTCTGTGGTTTAATGACTCTTGATCAAACTCGTTTGATTTCCCTTGAAGGTATAGACGCATGTGATGCAAGAATTTTCTATGAGAGACAAAGATTTGTCTATTAAGATAGAATAATTTCCTCCTTTTGATAAAAGCCTTTGAGCTCAATGGTCTTTTCTTCAAGTTGATGTGTTGATGAAGATTCTTCTTTCTCAAGATGTGAAGAATGGTCATATAGTTTGATACTTTTTGTTGTTGCTCTTTGTTTTGGATCTTTTGTGTTTTTGAAAATGTTTGTGTTGGATGAATACTTGTTTTGATTTGGGTTTATGATGTTTCTCTGACAAGAAAACAAAGCAAGCACACAAACACAGGAATGTTTCCTCAAAAGGCACAAGTAAGTATGGGTCTAGATCAACCCAATCTTTTGAACTTTTTATGACCCTTTCCTTCAAATGTATTTTAGGTGTTTTTTCAAAGCCTGAAGTCAACTCAATTTGAAATGGTCTTGACTCAAAAATGAAAACACTTCAAACACTCTTTATCCCTAAGGTCAAATGGCCAATTGCAATAATTTCAGCCCACATCTTGATATTTCTTTGACTTTGCTACTACATACCTTATGAATCCTGTCGTGGCAGGTAAGGATGTGATATACTAAGTCTTGCATGAGCATAACAAATAGATGATCCCTATGATGGGGGAGTCACCACTTTTATCGGGCTACATGTAACCTTTCAAAAAGTTATGTTTCTACTCAAGGAAATATGTATGGTGAGTATCTTGGGAGCAAAACCTTCTATGCTCTTGCACTGAATTTATCACAAATATCCTCAATCAATAAAATGGGTGGGCTACTAGATAAAGGTGTTTAGTAATTTTTGATGTCTTTGGACATAAGTTCATTCTACAGTGACTCACTTAAGAGCCTTGTAACTTGTGGTGGGGCCCATTTGTCCTTTCAGCAAGTTATACAGTAGGAACAGCTATACCCAAGGCTATAGCTTTCGCTCACACCTGATTTCTATAGCGGCTTGAAGGATTTACCATGTGAGTTCATTCCCAAGAGTGATGTGTCACTTGTCTCTTGCACCTAGGACCACAAAAGCCAAGGGAGAGGATAGTTTGTGTTAGAAGTAGGACCACTCTACATATTTTGCACAAGTGTGCCAAACACAAAAGACACTTGTTATTTTTAACCCATTATCACAATGTGATCTATTTGTTACTTGGAGATGTTGCTCCAACAACCATGGTGTTATTTTTAGCCAAGATAGCAAAATGAAGTGTTCGTTTTATCAAAGATTGCAAAATGATTGTTCTCTTTTAAACTCAAAAAATAACAAGTTGATCGTTCTTTTTAGCCAAGATTGCAAAAATGATAGTTAGTTTTAATCCAAGATAGCAATGTGATTGTTCTTTTTAAGCTCAAAAATAACAAGTTGATTGTTCTTTTTAGCCCATATTGCAAGATGTGAATGTTCATTTTAGCAAGGATTGCAAAAATGATAGTTCGTTTTAATCCAAGATAGCAATGTGATTGTTCTTTTTAAACCAAGATAGAAAAATGAAGATAATGTGAATGACTATCCTAGGATTGATCAATTTTTCCAATTAAAACATGTGAAGGAAAAAAAATTTGCAAATTTGACACTTTCAACATCTGCAACAATATGTTAGAAAGATGCTCCTTATGTTCTGCACAAGATGTAAACCCAAAATTAAATTAATCATATTAACACAAATCACACTAACAAACAAATTAGATCTAAATTAATAAAACTAATTTAAATCTAATCGAAAACTAAATTAAAAACTAATTTAAAATCTAAATTAAAACTAAATGAAAGACTAATTTAGAAAAATCTTAATTTAAAGACTACTTAAAAAATAACAATAAAAAAAATATAATGTTAAATAAAAACTATTTTAAGAAACTAAAAAAAATCTATTCTAAAAGACTAATTAAAAAAATAAAATTTAAACAACTAATTTAAAAGTCTATTCTAAAAAAGAAACCATTTAATTATAAAAAAAACATTCTAAACAACTAATTAAAAAGGCTTATTCAAAAAAAAAAAAAAAAAAAAACTAATTTAAAAGAAAAAATTATTCTTTCACGTCGAGTTCACCAAATGATGTCATGGAAATGGGGACAAGGCAACAACAAATTTCAATGTTAATAAGTTAGTTTCAACCATAAAACCAAAACAAAGAACTAAAAACCATTCCAAACATATCAAAAGAGATTTCAAAAAATCATGAAAGAAGTTTAACAAAACAAAAGAAAGGAGAAGAGCCTCCCTAAGATGCTTCCATGATGCCTTTTGATGCTTCTCCCTTGTTTCTCCCCTCTCCAAGTCCCAAATGAGTGTAACTCTCAACTTTTAGCACTAGCCATGGATGCCATATGGAGATTCAAGATGGTTGAATATGATAAACAAATGCTATGCAAGTGTAGATAGTGATGCTATGAAAAAGCTCTATGCTAATACCAGTATAACAACAATACTCTAATGTTTCCTTCTTTGCTTGAGGAGAAGGGTTCTATTTATAGAAGAAATAGGGAAATGAAGGGTTAAGATTGAGCAATCTTAACAAGGGTTAGGATTGAAAGATATTCAATCCATGTGAGACTTTCAACCCAATCCCATGTTGACAAGTGTCACCATGAGGAGACTTGAGAGGAGAGATAAGGAGCATTGAATGCTTGAGGGGACATGATGGTTACCCTAGGGGGTTGGGTTAGGGTTAGGTTAATGGATATTCCTTTTATCCAAGGGATAAATGAATGTGCAAGGGTTAAATAGTTACCTTAGTGAAAGAAATAAATGATTTGAAGAGACCCGTGAGTCAAAATGATGGTTAAGTTAGAGGAAAGTCTCTAACCAAAGGTAAAAGGTGAGTTAACCATAAATAGTTATGTAAGAGCCTTTAATGGTTTGGAAGACTTTAGAGGTTAACCATTTGAAGACATAAAGCCTTTAATGGTTATTGAAGACTTTGGAGGTTTTTGAGAATGACTTCCTTTTATTTAGGAATGTGACAATGATTAGGAGGATAAGTGCACAAAGATGGTGGTCAAAAAGGGGGGTATAAGTGGACACTTTTTTTCTGAAATCAGGTGAACCTGAACTTGGAGGCAAAATTTGAAAGTCATCCACTCAAGATATGAAGATAATCAAACAACAAATATTGTAGTACTCTGAATATAGTTTCCAAACTCCTAAAATTTTTCAAAATTGGATAAGATTAAGGGGGTCAAATCCTTCGCGCACAAAAAACTAACCCTGATTTTTTCTGAAAAACATAACATAGTGTCTGACGTGTGCATCAAAAAAGTCATAGTTAGATTTAGTATTTTGACAAATCCTTTGGCAGAAAGATAGTTAAGAGTGAGAACTAGAAGATGTGTATTTTTTTGTAATTTTTTTTTTAGTATTTTTTTTTTTTAATGATTTTTTCAATCGAGCACATCCTGAAAATTAGGTACCTGTTCATGCGCGAAGCATAAGTTGCACTAAACAAATTAAAAATACAAAAAAAATTAAATTAAATTGTAAGGAATCAAGTGCACTACAATAATATATAAATTTTTTAAAATTTGGATAAGTATATCAAAACTTATTCAAAAAATGGTGCACCTATGTCTGTGAGAACTATGGAGACACTAGCAAAAGAAATTCAATAATAATATGTTGTTGTTGTTCAAATTGAAAACAAATTATATGGTTAGAAAGCTCAGAAGATGGGTGAAAATATGGTGGCAATTTTAGAAATACCCACTTTATGAAGTGTAAACCTGATGATGACAAAGTCGATAAACCAAGTTGATAAAATAAAATGCGTCAAAAATGAGAGAAATGGAGGGAAATCAAACTTCCAATCCGTAGCTTTGTCATCCAGGCCTATTTCCAAGCCTAAACAGTCAAAAGCGTGTACGGGGTACTTATGGTTTAAAAAGCGCGTATGGGGTACTTATAGTGTAAGCAGCGCGTACGCGCTTATTTCCCTATAAACAACATGTACGCGCTACCTTTACTATAAACAACACATACACGCTATTGTATAATATGATATTCTATGTATAATATGTGTATATACATATTGTATACACCTAAAATTGGCTATGAGCAATTAAATAAATATTCTATATTTATTTAATATTTATCTAATATTTATTCATCTATTAAATAGTTAATTTGAAAAGATTAATTTATTTGATTCATTTCATGTCTTTCTATTAATTAATATTTTATTAATTAATTCATTTATCCTATTCTTCAAGTTAATTAAATATCTAATATTTAATTATTCCTTCTAACCAAGTTAATTAAATATCTAATATTTAATTAACTCCTCCAAGCAATTAAATATCTAATATATAATAGTTATTCTCCTATCCTATAGTCTCAAATATCAAATAATTCTTAAATTATTTAATCCCTTATCCAACTCATCCCTCCATCTCCACTTCATCTTCCCTTTGCCAACTCATCAAACATGTGGCTAAGGAAATTAATATTTCTTAAATATTAATTCATGATTTATCTCCAACCTCCAAACTTAATAAAAATTGTGTACGTACACATATTTCATAACCATATTCTATATTCTCTCCAACACCCCCTACATCTTAGGAAGGACTTGAGTCCACTTGTCCTACCATGCCTAAATTTCCTCCAACCATCCCTAGATTCTCTCAGTCAGTAACCCAGTCAAGGTGAGATGAGTGACACTTGTCTTCTCCTTCCCCCTTTCTCTCAACCTTCACCTTTGCTCACAGCCATCCAAATCTACAGATCTGATCAGGACCGTTGATTTGAGCCACATCATCTAATCCTCTCAAGGTCTATAAAATCAAGAGCTTCAGTTGAGAGAGTTAATCGTTAAGTTAGACTTCAAGAGACTGCAAGTGCATTTTGCAAGTCAATCTTATGCATCTGTGAGTTTTTGAAGCAAATAGCAATTATCATGTAGTATCATTTAGCAATTATCATTTAGCATAATCATGTAGCATTTGCATATCATAGTATCAGTTAACTACAAGTTATCAGTCCATTCTTCATATGCCATCTTGGAAGCCAACAGTGCATTATCTAAGAACACACCATCTGCAACCAGGAATAGTGGAGTTAGGACACAATGAGACATAAATCATGAAGGTAAAATATTAGTATTTTATTTCATATATACTTCATGTAGTTTCATTGGTTGAATTTAGATTTCCTTTAGCATTTGTATTGGCATTTTGTGAAACTAACTTATTATAGGTAACATTCTGAGGATGAAATTCAAGCTCACACATTTTGGCGCCCATCGTGGCGCTGGACCTCGCATATATCCTTAAAAATCTTGCAAAAAGTTAAATCAACGCATTTGTAATGCAGATTCACGCATGTGTGAATTTTGGCAGTGCTTTTGTTCTATAGGTTAGCGCATTTGCATCACAGGTTAGTGCATTTGCATAATAGGTTAGCGCATATGTTATGTAGGATAGTGCTTTCTATCTTAAAACTATGCATTTGCATCACAGGTTAGCGCATTTGCATCACAGGTTAGCACATTTGCACCATAGGTTAGCGCATATGTCAAAGAAACCACGCTTTTGTATCCACAAAGAAGTGTTTTTGTAGTCTAAGTTAGCACTTTTAATCTGCAGGTTAGCGCTTTCGAACGATAAAATAGCGCATATGTTAGGTTAGCGCTTCTGTTTACAAAACTGACAAAATTTCTTTGCATGTCTGAAAGTCCAAGAAATCAGATTTTCATATTACTAACATGTGTGTGCAGGATGGCATTTAAAGCAAATTTTATGCATTTCCTCATCTAGTTAATTAAAAATCTTCATTTGGGAAGTAATATACCATATTTTGTTCACCTAGTTTAACTAAGAGGATGAATTAACAGCATGCAACTTGCATTTTTGGTATTTTCTCTATAAAAAAAAGTTGCACATAGACTTTTAAAAAGGCTGAAATGAACACCATGCTTATTGGAGCAACATCTCCAAATAGGACTTAGCCAACAAATTTCTTTGAAAAGGTTAAAAAGAACGCTTGTTTTCCATGAGTCGAAAGTGGTAGGTATATGCTCTCCCCTTAATTGGGTGACCAAAAAGCCAAACCCACTCTTTTACACTTTTTTTACTTTCAAGCAATTAAATCCTTTAGAGGGCCTGCCTTCCCGAGCTGCCTTGAGGGGGCCAATGAGAGGGGAATGACCTAAAGTGGAAATGAGCTAATACCGAGTCCTTCCAATCCACTATAAATAAATTATGTTTGTGATGAAAGTCCCAAACAACGTGTGCTAATAAGTTCATACCGACACTATGTTTCCCCATAAACCCTATTGAGCGTAACCTCTATAGGTTGGGAACCTTCTGTATTTATAGATTTGAAAGTGCCGCATGTATGGCCACATGACTGGAAGCCTTTACTAAAAACCACATGTACTAGTTGCCAAAATTCTTCTAGTTGTTGGCGCAGGAGGTCGAACCTCTGAAGCGGCTCACACACATACGATTCCTAGTAGAGATATAAAGTTTGCCATGGGGAGTTTTCATGGAAACTGATGCTTGGCTGCCCTAAAGAAGTGAGTGCCGAGGGTGGAGCCAGTGGGATCAAGCATCTAAATATCCACTTTGAATAAGCGCAGCCTCGGGGAAAACTCCACGTGAGATTCAACGACTATTGTCCCAGCCTGCCATAGGGTTTGTACTTGCTTGTGCATTTTGTTTATTAGACATTGTGTCTTCTATGTCTGTAACATGTTCCAAATGGTCAAAAAAATTGAAGAAGATTATCATCTATGAGTGAGCGAAAATCCAACAAATTGTTCAAAAAGTTTAGTCAAAAGAATAAATACAAAAACTTTCCAACACTTGAAACACCAGATCAAAATCAAAATGTCAAAAACATTGATGTCAAAATAATTCTTGAAGTAGGTTTGTCTCTAAACCATCACATATTTTCAAACTAACTCAAACAACTAGGTTGCTAATCCAACATGTTATACTCAAAAGGTTCTATAAACATCAACATTTAACAAGCTATCAATTCAACCATCTTAAGTGCAAAAAATCAACATCTTTTGTCAAGTCTCTCATCAAGATAATCAAATCCTCTATCACGAAACTTGATCAAATCTATACTAGGTTCCTAATCTTGGATATATCTTTCCTATTTCGAACTTAGGTTATAACAAAACCAAAATTGCACCAACATTGGAATCAAACAAACTTGTGAATTGCCAAATGCTTATATGACTTTTAAGTATCACCTTAAGAAAAGAAAACCTAGTTACAAAGCTACTCAGAAAAGAATAAAATTCTTGTATATCAATCATAAGATTTTATTGAAACATAGGACATTCCTACACCATTTTTGTCCCTACTTACATGGCTGCGGTACAGAATTTGACAGTGAAACTCTACAAAGACGTGCTTTTCACCAAAGAGACACTTTATCCCAACAAACAAACAACAGTGGTAAGATCAATAAAGCATATCTTCCTAAACCAATAATAACCTATTGACCTTGTCCTTGGTAACTTTTAACAACTTTGAAATAATCACATGCCAGTTTTGACTAGAGCCCAATACGAACAGCTTAGAAAACAACAACAAATGGAGGAAGAAGATACTCCTATATTCCACACTTTTGGATTTACCATTGTTGACGAAGAAGCAGTCAATAGCACCATTAGAGACCTTGAACAAGATTTCAAATTTCATAGGATAATGAAAAAATTGTTGGCAAAACAAAAAGAAAAATATCTCTTGATGTTGGCAAAATCTGGAGCTAAACTACCACAAGACTTTAACATGGAAAGCTTGAAACATGACGCGGAAACAAGTAACACCCAAAACACAGATGAGCAAAATAATGAAGATGTGAACAAAGAAAGTAACGGAGAAACAAGGAAAGAAAGGGATGATAAAAGAAAAGAGCGTAGTGACAAAAAGACTCATGAAGAAACAAGGAGAGACTATGTAGATAATCCCTTATCAAACCTTATTCAACAAATACAAACTCTACAACAACAAATACAAGACATGCAAAATGGGACAAGCTCCAAGAAATATTCATTACAAGATATATGCCCATATCCTTTTGATAAAAATCTGAATATGATACCATTTCCGCAATTTTGCGAGATTTCTAAATATGACAAATGCGATGGAAAATCTGATCCTCAAGATCACATTAGGGAGTTTTGTACTATGAGCATAGAATTTTCTCATGATGAAACTTACCTTATGCATCTTTTTCCTAGGAGTTTAAATGGACAATCAATGGAGTGGTTTTCAAGATTACCATCTGGAATCAAATCTTTTGAAGAACTTGTGAATAGGTTTATTTCACGATATTCCTACAATATAAGGAATGAAATAACAATGCTAGATCTTTGCAATGTTAAACAAAAGAATGGTGAATCCTTTATGATTTTCTTACAATGATGGAAATGCATGTTTAATAGGTACCCCCAAGATGTACCTGATCAAGAAAAAATGGACATATTCATTGATAATCTTATCAGTGAAATGAGTTATCAACTAAGGATACAATGTCCTCCCTCTTTTGCCAAAATGATCGAGAATGGTCTGAAAATAGAAAATGCAATGGTAAAGAAAGGAGAACTAAAACTTTACAATAACTCATACAACAACAACAACAACAACAACAACAACAACAATGACAAACCCAAGTTCTGGTCAAAGAATAAAAATGTTAGTAATGAAGGGAATGACGATAATAGTAATACAAAACAACAACAACCAATTTTCAATCTATCAAGTCAAAACCTAAGCAATAACAATCCAGAAAACAATAAAGCTAAATCCTTTTTCTCCAATCCTCAAAGGAAATTCACCAACATTGGAGAATCTTTAGAATCAGCTCTACAAACTTTGCTTGCTAACAAATTGATTGTTTTACCAGAAGCAAGAAATTATGAACCACCAGTCAAGCCTAATTGGTGGAATGACAATCATTTTTGTAACTATCATTGGAATCAAGGACACCTAACAAATGATTGTCAGAGATTGAAACACCTTATCCAAGATCTAATTGATAATGGAACCATCACAGTGGATAGCCATAAAACAAACGAATCACACTTGGCTTTCAAAACTCCACTCCCAAATTATGACAAAGGTGAATCATCCCAATTAAAAGATGACAAAGGAAAAACCAAAGTGAATTACACTTATACATATGATGATGTGATGAATGTAATCATTGTAAACGAAAACTCATCTTCAGAACCAATCAACATTATCACAAGAAGCAAAGCAAAGGTTACCTTTCCAGGGGTAGCAAAAGATCCACCACCCAATCCACAGCAATACAATCTAGTAGAGCAATTACAGCGAATACTAGCTCAAATATCAATTTTGGAACTTCTCAAGATTTCACCGATGCATAAGGAAATTTTGGAGAAAGCTTTAGTGGAAACAACAGTTTGAAAATATTTGAATATAGATCAATTCCAAAATATGGTAAGACACCTTATAGCTCCACATTGCTTATCATTTTCCAAGAATGATGATGCATCCTTACAACATCCTCACAATGCTCATTTACATGTTGAAGTCTCCATAAACAAAACTCGTGTCAAACGTGTACTCATAGATGGAGGAGTTGGCTTAAACATTTGTGCATTAAGTTTGATAAAAGCTTTGGGATATTCAGAGAATGCAGTAGACCCGAAAAAGAAAATAACCATCAAAGCTTATGATGAAGCAAAACATTCTTCTAAAGGAACTGTGGTGCTACCAATAAGGATAGGACCTATGGAAAAGGATACATTGTGTCAAGTTTTAGACTTGAATCTCTCCTACAACATTCTTTTGGGAAGACCATGGATTCACAAGATGCAAGTAGTTCCTTCTACATATCATCAATGTGTAAAATTTCCTCATGAAGGAAAAGAGATCACTATAATTGTAGACTCTAGTCAATATTGCAATAATTTGAAACCCGCGCAAGATACAAGAATTCCACATAACAAAGAATTAGTATATCCTACCAAAGAAATTCAAGCAAAGTTATGGGAAACTTTTGAAGAAAAGCTCAAGTTAAATGATGAAGGAATGGGAAAGTATTCTTTGAATAATTTTCCACTCTCCCCTAAGTCATATGGAAAGCCTACAGATATTCAATCACAGACATCAAGAAAATCAAAACATATGTTTAAAGGAACCTTTGTTAGTGTCGGAACCCTTGAAGAGGAAAATGAAGACAAAGACATTCTTGGTTGGTTATACAAAGATGAAGATAAAACTATAGCAACAGCAGCAGAAGTCAATATTCCCATAAAACAATATGGCAAAGGATATGAAATCATGCAAAAGATGGGATATGAAGGAAAAGGACCAATTGGTAAGCAACATCAGGATATTTCAGAACCTATTTGTCTGCACTCACAATCCACAGAAGATAAATCTGGTTTGGGATACCTGAAGTCTAATCAAAAGCAACACAATACTCAACAACAAAAATGGAGAAAGAAATCAGTTTCTAAAGGAGACAATTGGCAAGAAAAGCTACATCAAGCGGCCAAAATAGTAACCAATGAACAAAGAAAGCAAGAGGAATATGAAAAGAAAGAGGAGGAGATTATCATCCCAGGTAATGAAAAATCTTGTCAACAAGTTCTGAAAATACAAACAAAGGCAAAATTGGAACAAGATATTCTAGAGGTAGTAAAAATAGAAATGACAGAAATCAGAGAACTTTTTGCACCATACGACATACCAGTGTGGTATAGAGGAGTAATCTTAGATTGGGATTCAGAGATAGATTCCAATGAGTATGAATGGGGACCAGATGTCTTATCTACTACATCAAGTAAAGAACACAATGAAGATCAAGCAGCTATCACAAAAGAAGACTTGTCTATTACAGAACAAAAGATAAAATTAGAAAGAAGACAAGAAAAACTCAGAATTTAGAGAAAAGAGGCATATGCAAAAAGAAAAGGGAATGACAAAAACAGTGACACAATGCCACAAGAAGCACAAACAAAGATCAAATATGGAAGAACCATAAAAGAAATAAGAGATAGTCAAGTTGAATTAACTATTAGTCCAGAAGAAGTTGAGTTTGAAAGGAGACAAAATCTATTAAAAGAATCCTCTTTATCATGTACACAAGTATATCAACTCCAAAATGCAAATGAAGTCAATCAAGAAGGAATTTACAGTATCAAAGACGTATGTGTTGATATAATCCATTCATTTAAGGGACAAACGTCATTTGAAGAACCACTTGAGTGTGAACTACAAAATGCTAATATTAATCTTGTTAAGACTAATTCGAAAATGCTTGAGAAAGACAATCCTCAAAAACATCTAATCTATGATAATACCTATTCTATGCTAAATTATGATCATTATGTCATGAACATTGAAACACCTAATGATGACAGTAATTATGATTTACCCCTTCTACATCCTGAACTAATTGATTGGGATAATTTAGACAACCTTGAACTGAATGTCTTTTCCAATGACCATGATTTAGTTGTGTACCTTAACATTGTTGAACCTATCTATCCAAAGATATCTTCCACTACAGAATCAAGTGATGTTTCTCGTAGTCAGGAGAATGCCAAACTTTTCAGTCGCAAAAGTGAAATAAAACAAGGAAAGAGACCTATTGTTGAAAACCATTTCATGGCAACATTAGATCAATCAAAAGAGAAAATAAAGGATGTATCTGATGGTGAAAACCTCCCTGAGGTGTCACAGAAGATGGAAAGTTTGACATTTTTCCTACATATTTTCAAGAGAGGTCTGCTATCCTGATAGAACCAATAGAAGCAGTAAACATTGATACATCAAAGGATCCTAAAATACTTCATTTTTCTGCCTCATTATCAGAAAAAGAGAGGAAAGAGTATATAGAATTCTTTAAGCAAAGACAAATAAATTTTGCTTGGTCTTATGCAGATATGCCAAGACTTAATCCAAATCTTATCATGCATCATCTTAATGTGGATTTAAAAGCAAAACCTATTAAGCAGAAGCTAAGAAAGATGCATCCACATATTGCTCTCGTTGTCAAAACTGAGCTCAATAAATTATTAGAAGTAGGTTTCATAAGACCAGTTGCTTATCCAGAATGGGTCTCAAGTATTGTACCAATATCAAAACCATATAAGAGCATAAGAGTCTACGTAGATTTTAGAGATCTGAATAAAGCATGTCCAAAAGATGATTTTCCGCTACCAAACATTGATATCATAGTAGACTTATCAGCAGGACATGAGATGTTTTCATTAATGGATGGCTTCTTAGGATATAATCAAATAAGAATCGCACCTGAATATCAAGAGAAGACAGCTCTAACCTGTGCATGGGGAACATACTACTGGAATGTTATGCCATTTGGGCTTAAGAATGCAGGAGCGACATATCAAAGAGCTATGACGATAATTTTTCATGACATGGTGCATACATTTATGGAAGATTGTGCCGATGACATACTTGCAAAATCTCACACAAGAAAAGAACATTTGAACATTTTAAGCAAGATTTTTGACAAGCTGGAAAGATATCAATTGAGATTGAATCCAAAAAAATGTGCATTTGGATTAACCTCTAGAAAACTCCTAGTGTACATTATATCAGCTCGTGGCATCGAAGTAGATCCTAGAAAAGTTAAAGCTATCATGGAGATGGAGTCACCCAAGAACATAAGTCAATTATGATCTTTACAAGGAAGGTTGCAATCAATCAGGAGATTTGTTTCTCAATTGGTCGATAGATGTCTTCCATTTACCCATATTTTACATAAAAATGTTCCATTCAAATGGGATACAAAATGTGAAGAAGCTTTCTTGCAAATAAAAGAATATCTTATGAGTCCTCCAGTACTAATATCACCAACCAAAGGGAAACCATTGTTACTCTATGTCTCAGCAACAAGTGTGTCATTAGGCGCACTTCTAGCTCAACATAATAATGAAGGAGAAGAAAGAGCAGTTTATTATATCAGAAGAACACTTGTTGGCTATGAATTAAATTATTCCTCAATTGAAAAGATATGTCTAGCAGTTGTACTTACAACCCAGAAGCTACGACATTATATGTTGTTTCATTCTGTAAAACTAATAGCAAAGATAGATCCTCTCAAATATTTGTTAAGCAAGTCAACATTTACAGGGAGACTAGCCAAATGGGTTATGATACTGAGTGAATTTGACATAGAATATGTTAACCGGAAAGCTATCAAGGGACAAGTCATTGTTGATCAATTGGTTGATGCACCTTTACAAAATGACATGCCTTTGCATATTGAATTCCCTGATGCAGATATCTTGACAGTAAGTACAAACTTTTGGGAATTGTACTTTGATGGTTCTTATACCCATTATGGTTCAGGCGCATGAATCTTTTTCATCACACCTCAAGGACATATGATTCCAAAATCGTATAAACTACGATTTCCATGCACCAATAATACTGCAAAGTATGAAGCATTGGCTATAGGGCTCAAAATGGCCATTGAATGGAATGTCAAAGAACTACATGTCTATGGTGATTCACAACTTGTCATTAATCAAATAAATGATGAATATCAAACAAAGGATGATAAGCTTATGCCATACAAACAGCCAGTGGAGGAATTTAAAGGACATTTTAAAGAAATCACATTCACCCAGATTCCCAGAAATGAGAATAAAGCAATGGATGCAATGGCTACAATAGAATCTCTCTTGCAAAATAAAGAGAATCAACAATGTTACGAATTTTTCATGGAAGATATCTTAACCCCTACCATCCAATCCCAGCATACCTCAAATTTTCCATATATCAGGAACCAGTGAATCTTTATACAATAAAACCTACCAATATTTGAAAGATCATATCCTTCCTCTGGAATTATCTCATAATCAATGAAGAAACTTTATCCGTCAGTCCTCTCGCTACACCATTATTGCTGATATCCTATATAGGCGTGTTCTAGATGGTACATTGTTGAGATGTCTTGAAAAAGATGAATCTAAGAGAGTTCTTAATGACATTCATGCGGGTATTTGTGGTACACACTCAAGTGGTTTAACATTGGCTAAGAAACTTATCTGTATGGGTTACTTTTGGCCTACAATGGAAAGAGATTCATTCACCTATGCTAGGAAATGTAAACAATGTCAAATTCATGGAAATCTAATTCATGCACCAGCACAAGAGTTATATCCTATGACGGGGTCATGGTCATTTTCCCAGTGGGGCCTTGATTTGGTAGGAAAGATCAATCCTTCATCTTCTAATGGACATAAGTTAATTTTGATTGCTATTGAATATTTTACTAAGTGGATTGAATTAGTGCCTTTAACAACAGTGACAGGAAAACAAATATCATCATTCATCTTGAATTACATAATCTGTCGCTATGGAGTTCCTATGACCATTATCACTGATAATGGAAGACCATTCAAAAATCAAGATGTAAAAGAGCTATGTGAATAGTTTCATATCCAACATAGGTTCTCTACTCCATATTATCCACAAGGTAATGCTCAAGTTGAGGCATCAAACAAAACTATTTTGAAAATCTTGAAGAAAATAGTCAATGAAGCTGGAAAAGACTGGCACATTCAGCTAAATCCTGCTCTTTGGGCATATCGAACTAGTGTCTGCACTCCAACAGGGGCAACTCCTTATTGTTTGGTCTATGGATCTAAAGCTATATTACCTATAGAAGTAGAGATACCTTCTCTACGTGTATCCTTGCATGGTCTTATACCAGAAGAAGAAGAACGATTTTCTCGACTCCAAGAATTAGAATTGATCCAAGAACGTCGCCAAAATGCAATAGAACATTTGAAGGTATACCAAAAAAGAATGGCAAGAAGCTATAACCACAAAGTCAAGCCACGTATTTTCCAAATTGGAGATATAGTTCTAAGAGAGAATCCAAGAAATCAACAAGATTGGGAAAAGAAGGGCAAATTTGAACCAAACTGGTTAGGACCTTTCGTCATAGTAGCAACATATGGATCAAGAGCATACAAGTTATCTATCCCTGAAGGTGATTGGTTTGATGAACCTATCAATTCTATCCATCTCAATAAATTCTATGCTTAAGATATAAAATCCTAAAAAATCAAAAAAAAGAAGAAGAAAAGAGCATAAAACAGTGAAAATCAGAAAAGACAAAAAAATCAAAATATGAGAAAAATGCAATAAATTTAGATGGTGAAAACCTGGTAAACAGGAACTATCTAAAAAGTGAGTTCCTCCATCTATGAGATCGCTTTGCGCACCTATCCGCTCCATCCTATCGCTTCCATTTATCCTAGCTTATCCATTCCATCTTTCACATCCATTGCTTTGAACCATTTAGCAAAGAAATATGCAACTTACCAATAGTTAACCAATCTTTGACATACTTGTTGTAGTCACTATCTTAGATTGTATTAGAATCAATCAATCTACATTTGCATCCCTCCATGGTTTGGATCTTGATCAATTCATACATCCAAAATAAATTTTTGTTTCCGCTGGGGGCAAAATGCTAATTCCTTGTGCTAAGGTGATCTTTTGAATCTTTGAAAATTCCAAAACATTTGAAAAACTTAGAAAAACCAAAAACACCTAGGATTTTGAAACAGATATTAAGCAACAAAGCAATGAAAATCAAGGCATTTCATTAACAACATAATCATGAAACTTAGAAACTAAAGAATCAACCAGCAAGCTATAAAGGGTTATCAAAGATCGTTCATCTAGATGATTATATCAACTATGACCATAAGAACATGTGAATGACATTCAAGATTCAATGTTTATATCTTGATTTTATTGGTAATTATGTACTCTATGCGACTCAAGGATGTTCATGACTAGAGAAGCTATAATGAGGCATGATTATTTTCTTTGATTGTTGTTTGTGGTTTATCTCTTACTACGGTATGAACTTGTCTCGGGATATGATCAGCAAAAGATCAAGGAGGATGTTCCAAGTCATGCATGAAAGGAGATACTCCTTATCTGTTCTGCAAGCAATACTCAGGTCAACTTGATCCATTATATCAAGTTGCTTGTATTAACTTGCTAAATCAAAATCCATGTAAGAAATACTCAAGTCATCTTGAATCTTTATGTCAATTTGCTTGTATTTTCTTACAACATTTAAAGCTCAATGATGAAATCAAGCACTGTTACAAGATCACATATGAAGAATGGCAGTACAATTTTTAGTTAGATCATTTCATTACCTCATTATTTATCTGCATTATAAGCATTCATTCGTTAGTTGCATTATAAGCATATCATTTCATTAACAGATCAACGGTCATAAATAAAGATTGAGTATACTTCGACAAACAAAAAACAATTTGCATTTAATCATTGTAGGTGCATTCATTTTAGAATCATTTTAATCATCATCCATTTTATTTAGTTGCATTTTATCATTGCATTAAGTTGCATTCAATTAAGTGCATTTCATTAACCATGTAGTGTATCATCATTTGCATTATCATTCCATTAATCATCATTTAGTTGCATCTTTGCACTTGGATTCATAATCATTATAAGCATAACATATAAATAAAAAGCAAATCAATCATTCATTTGCATTACATTCATATCATTTAAGTTAGTAATCATTTTCATTTGCATCCAAGATCATTAAAATCAAAAATCAAAGCAAAAACATTTATCATTGCATCATCCATATAATCATTGCATCCATATAAATCAAAGCATATAAGCATATAGATCATCATCAAATAGAGTAACATTCATAATAAAAAGCATCATCATATAGAATCCATGTCTGCATGAAGATCATCATAAAACAATAAAAGTCCAAGTATACAATGATATCAAATAAATAATACAAGTGCCTCAAATCAAGTCAAGGTTGTCCTGTACCACTACCACCTGACTCTGTTGGTCTATGTGGTTGTGGGTGAGAAGATCCTCCAGATGCCTGTCTCCTCTGATCACCACTCCTCTGAGGAGGTCCCATGACCCCACCACTACTAGTGTCCATCAACAAGGTGGTCTAATAACTAACTGCTCTCTGGCTCTCTGTAACTACCTCCTCATATCGTCGTCGCCAGTAGGAAGTCTCCTTCCCGGTCTGAAATAATTCTCTAACAGTATCAGCTGAGAGAACCTGAACCAACCTGCTGAATATGATCTAGAAGACCCTAAGTATCTTGATGTCTCCTAACAACTCTATCTCGCTCAGTAATAAGAGTCTGTACATGTGCTCACAGCTGATCAATATGTGCTCTCAGACTGTGAATGGTATCCTGCCCTGACACATCATGCTCTGGTATTACCACATCTGGTATATCCTACACTGGTGCAACCTGCTCTGGTACATCCTGTTGTGGCACATGAACCCCAATCCCCTCACCACCAACCTGTCCAACTTCTAGAATCTTAGTATGAGTAACTCTCTGAACCCATCATCTAATCAAGGGAACATGATCCTCAGGATCCTCATCATCCCCACCATGAGATGCAATAACCCTAGGATCTGGCTGAATCTATCCAAAATCAATACCTCTCCTGCAACCCCCATCCAGTCCAGTCACCCTCCCTCCTATCAATGGTAATCCTCTCGGTGATCTCATGCTAGTCCTGCCATGATCTCTCCCAATCCATCCAACATCTCTCCCACCCATAGGATGTGCTCTCTCAATCCTGCCAGCCAATCCAAATGGTCCTTGACAGACTCTCAATCGACCTCCCCTACGTCTAGGTCTCCTCCCACCACCACCATCCCCACCATCATCTCCACCTCCTCCAACCTCATGAGAAGCTCTAAGCTCTCATCTCCATCTCTGTCTCCTAGACACTAGATCATCTGAATCATCATCCTCATCTCTTGAGCTGGGAGGAGGATCTGCTGGATCAGTAATACAAGGAAAAGGATGAGCTAATATATATTGGGCATAATCTGCAGTAACCCCAGGATCAAGAATATGCAATCTCATATCATATGTCACTCTCGAAGTAGCAACAAACTCTACACGAGCAATCTCAAATGACAATGATGGTCCCCAATCTCTCCTATCTCTGTATCGTCGAGCATATATCGTCACACCAATAGGCATAGGCTGAATGATACCAAACTGTCTCAAAATCTAACCAATCAACTGTTGCTCAACAATGAAAGGTGTCCGACCAATAAGATATCTACTCTGCATGATACATGGTAATGTCTGAGCATCATCCATCCATGGCTCACAATCAACATATGGTCTCCAAGTAATGCTATCTAAAGAATCAAGTACCCAACGCCAATACTCCATCTTACCCAGCTTATGTTGAGTAAGGATACCTGCATAGAAATATACATATGGCTGCCTCTCTCCACAAACTCTGTGATGGACATGCTGAGTAATAGCAATGTGGTCACAACACCAGATCTGCAATAACATGCATCTTATCGACAAACTCACACTCTCATCATACACTACTGTTACTACTTATCAAATTTCCATTAGTTTCATATCCAAAGTCATACTATATATTCTAGTCGGTTAGTGTTACCAAATCATGCAGTCGGTACACACAGAGAAGTCAGTATGAATAGTTTAGTCATTTATAGAAGAAAGCAGTCACAGAACGCAGTATTCATCGAGTTGTTTACCAAGCAATGTTTCATGGCTACCGAGCAGTAATGTTAACTCACCGAGTTGATATTCATCGAGTGAAATGTTTTACCAGATACATTGAACCTGGACATGCACATGAAAACGTGTTACAAGATCGAGGCACATCTAACCGTTTTTGCATTGGAAATTGCATTAGGAGATTGTGTATGATTACAAGGTCAATCTAACCAATATACATTCAAAGAATCTTTTGTAAGATCGAAGCAATGAATTAGATCACCGTTGTAAGAGATATATTTATACAGCATGATTCTAGGGTTAGAAATAGATATTAAAAAATAAGAGATGTGAGATATGTGTGTGTATGCATGAAGGAAGACTGTTATAGAGACACAAAGAGGTCACCGAGAAGGTTATCAGTGAATAGTCAAAGAACAGAGTAAACAGAAGGGTTTACCAAGTTTCATTATGGGTAACCGAGGTATGCTACAAGCTAGGTAATCTTATTCTAAGCACATAGAATTTACTATAACATTTCAGATGTAAAGTTGCAGATATTTGTAATGATTCTATTGTAATATTTTGAAGTTGTAAACCTTTAATAGGGTAAAAGACTCTAACCAAGTCTATAAATTGTAAATCCTTTAACCAGGTGCAGCATTTATATAGTGTTGTAAAATCCTTTAGTAAGGTGGATCTAACTGATCTTGATACTCTTAACAGGGTAAGCTATCAGAAATAGCTAAATGTAGCTCTAACCGAGCATTCTTTATTATTGCAGTAGTGAAGTTGTGGGTGCCATCCCCACCGTAGTTTTTCTCTCTAACCAAGAGTTTCTGCATGACCAAAATATATGTGTTATGAAGTGAATCATGTATGATTGTTATCTGTTTATTTTAGCTTTATTTTATGTTACTGCACTATTCTGTTTATGCATAACAGTAAGGTTATTATTGAAGAAAAATTTTGAAGTATTGATTTACCCCCCCCCTCTCAGTACATTAGTTTTCCATATTGGGCTTGACAATTGGTATCAGAGCTTGAATCTTGGAAAAGGGTTTAACTACCTAAAGAGAAAGATCTTAGCAATGGAAGGCTACAAACAATTTCGGAGGATTGTGCATCTTCAAGAAGACCTGGATAATGCAAATCAAGTGATTGTAGACATGCAAAGGCAAATGCAAAAATCTCTTAAAGTAAGGAGAAGATTATCTAATGACTTGCAGGATTCTCAAGAGCTAGTTGAACAAATCGAGACATCATCTAAGAATAGTATATCTGAAGAGACTGAAGAAATGATTGGAATGTTGAAAGAAAAGAACAAAGCATTGGTTGATCAACTAAAAGCAATGAAAAGAGAACATGAACACTTCAGTACACATATGATTGAAAATCTAGATGTGTTAAGGATAGCTGAGGATAAAGCAAGAGATCTACAAAGAGAGAAACAACAACTTGAAGCTCTAGTATCTAATAAGGATGAAGAAATCATAAGGTTAACTGGTATTCAACAAAATATGACAGATCAACTAGGTTATGCACATCATGAAGCAATTCTAAAGAATAATGAAAATCAATCATTGAAACTTGCAGTATCAAGGTTGACTAGTGAACTTGAAACAAAGAAGAAATCCAAAGAAACATTGGAGAAAAGTTATGAAGCATCAAAGATGTTGGATGAGCAACTGAATACAAGAAGACCTTACAAAGATGGAGGACTTGGTTACAAAGGAAAAGAATCAACCGAGAAAGGAATTCATACTACCGAGGGAGGAGAATCATCAAAACAAGCTGGAAACAGGATTAACATCAAAAGGAAGAAGCCTATTTGCTACTACTATGGAAATCAAGGTCATACTACCAACATATGCCAGATTAGAAAAGGTAACCAATCAAATATCTCTAAGTCCAATGGATATTGTTACAATTGCAATAAATATGGTCACACACCTAATCAATGTAGGACAAAATCTGTTAACAACTATCAGAAGGCAAAATTCAAAGGGTTTTGTAGAAACTGCAATAGATATGGACATAGTACCAAGAAGTGCTGGTTTAAGCAAAAGAACTACATGAAGTATCCACACCGAGCAAACACTGGAGGTTACCAAACTCACACAGATCCTTACCGACAATATGCAGCAATACCATGGGATTACAATACAAGGATATGGTGTGAATGTTGTGGAAGATATGGACATATAAGTGCTAAATGTTTTATAAGATTTGGAATGAACAACCGGAGATCATGGAGAAATCCTGGTATGGCATGTTTTCATTGTCACAAAGCTAGACATTTAGCTGGAGATTGCAGAGATCAACCAAGAAGAGACACTGAAGAGATAAAAGAAAAATTCAAGATGATTTAGAAAAAGAAGGAAATTATGTTTGATGAAGAACGCACCTTACCTACTGAGTTAGGTGCACCTATTTCAAATTAGTCAAGAAAAGGAAACCTATCAAGTTGGTGTATACAGGAAACTTGTCAAGTTGGTGTATACAGGAAACTTGTCAAGTTGGTTAATAAAGGAAAGTTGGTTACTCGGTGAAAATAGAAAAAGCAGTAAATCGGTAAAAGGTGAACCGAGTGCATTTAATATTTTGACCTAACTTGCACGAAGCCCGATGAGGTATTTTTGAGTACTTAAAAGTGTTTTCGCGGTCATTTTCATTCACCCAAGTTTTTGAGAAGTAGAGAAAAGCGAATCAAAGCGATCAAACTTCATTCAGAGCGAATTTTGAGGTATTTACATCAATCTATTCACTGTTAAGATGGTTTCCTATCTAGTCAAATTGCTATTGTCTACCAAGTGTGAAGCATCAGTCACTTGTAAACCCTAAGGATAACTTGTTGAATCTTACCTGAAACCTACCATGGCACCCAAGATCCAAGACCCTGTAGTTGTCCAAAATGTGGAGAAGCCCTCGCTGAAATATTCTCTAACTCCTAAAGTTGCCTCAAAACCGGATGACAAAACTGCATTTTCACTCATCCCGGATCAAGTCTTGTTAGTGGAAGATGTCAGATTATTTACCAAATGTCATGTTGAGGAACTCGTTCATGTAGAGATTAGTGACACATATGATGAAATTTGCACTGATGGCAAACTGGATAGCAAATTTGAGCATATTAAAATCAAGGGATTAACTGAAGCCCTAGTCTATCCCCATGTGTTCAAACCCCAGTGGGTTAAGTTTGTCTTGAGCAGAGTACATGATGATTTCATGTGGCTACAAGAGCAACCGTTCAAGATCACGAAGGAAGTCATTCACTTGATCATCGAGTATCCCATATACGATCATGCTCGTGCACAGAAAATGATATCACAGAAGGAGCTAATCAGTCTAACCGGAGTAGAATCTGATTACCGAGGACTGAAACTGAATAATTTCACTGATGCAGAACTAAAGTTTGCAATTAGAGTTATTGGTTACTATTTCTTCCAATCTGCAAGGGAAAATAGTGTACCATGTGTTGCAGTGGACTTGACCTACAAAATAGTGAAGAAGGGAATGAAAGTAGACTTATGTGCAGTGCTACTAAAGAACTTGTTTGAGAACTTGAACACAATAAGGAAGCCAAAGAAGAACAACTCAGCAAACACACTAAAGTTCGGTTCACTACTTGTATGTATGTTTTTCTATTTTGAGTAGTTCTTTCCCTCAGTCGGTAAAGTAGTATGGGAGCTACACCGACCTATCACCCATCAGATCAATGACTACATCAAGACATCAAAAATAAAACTGATGCAATTGAGAAAGAGATCACCGATCTCTCATCTAAGTTGACCACCGAGCCAAATTCGGTTCAAAATTTTTATACAAAGCTACAATAGCTCATGGCTCAACAGTTAGAACTGAGGAATGAAGAGCATAAAATTGGGATGGATATAATGACCCTTCAGACATTATTCCTTCCTCATCTCTCATCAGTATAGGAACAGATCAACCGAGCTACATGCTTATCAACTACACAAGAGGGAAGCACTCTTGATGGTTTAATATCACTCTTATCAGATATTCAAGCATAAAATTCATTAATGGAAAGTGTCAAGGACTCACTCTCAGTCGCCCGAACCAAATATAAGACTATTTTTTATCAGTTACCACCTACGGATGGAAATTAAGTTTTTGATGTTTGTCAAAAAGGGGGAGTAATATTATGATACCACATAGAGAAAAGTAATATAGAGGAAAGTAATACCCAGCAAAGGGGGAGTAATTCCATATTTGGAGAGTAATACAGTTTTGATAACACAATTTTGAGTATTGTATACAAGGGGAGTATACCGAGCAGAATATACAGAGCATTCAAAGCACACAAGTACAGAACAGAACCGAACATGCAAAATTCAGAGTTATGTATAGAATAATGATAAGGGGAGTATATCTGTATATACTATTTTATTGACTATTATATATATTGTCAAGTATAGTCATTTTGCAAGTATATAGTTTTTGAGTTATGACTTTGAAAGTAGTTTTTGTCAAACATCTCAACTAATGTCAAAAGGGGAGATTGTTACTACTTATCAAATTGCCATTAGTTTCATATCCAAAGTCATACTATATATTCTAGTCGGTTAGTATTACCAAATCATGCAGTCGGTACACACAGAGAAGTCGGTATGAACAGTCTAGTCGGTTACAGAAGAAAGCAGTCACAGAACGCAGTATTCACCGAGTTGTTTACCGAGTAATGTTTCATGGCTATCGAGCAGTAACGTTAACACACCGAGTTGATATTCACCAAGTGAAATGTTTTACCAGATACATTGAACTTGGACATGCACATGAAAATGTGTTACAAGATCGAGGCACATCTAACCGTTTTTGCATTGGAAATTGCATTAGGAGATTGTGTATGATTACAAGGTCAATCTAACCAATATTCATTCGAAGAATCTTTTGTAAGATCAAAGCAATGAATTAGATCACCGATGTAAGAGATCTATTTATACAGCATGATTCTAGGGTTAGAAATAAAAAAACAAGAGATGTGAGATATGTGTGTGTATGCATGAAGGAAGACTGTTACAGAGACATAGAGAGGTCACCAAGAAGATTATCAGTGAACAGTCAAAGAATAGAGTAAACAGAAGGGTTTACCGAGTTTCATTATGGGTTACTGAGATATGCTACAAGCTAGGTAATCTTATTCTGAGCTTATTGAATCTGCTATAACATTTTAGATGTAAAGTTGCAGATATTTGTAATGATTCTATTGTAATATTTTGAAGTTGTAAGAGAAACCTTTAACAGGGTAAAAGACTCTAACCAAGTCTATAAATTGTAAATCCTTTAAACAGGTGCAGCATTTATATAGTGTTGTAAAATCCTTTAGTAAGGTAGATCTAACTAATCTTGATACTCCTAACAAGGTAAGCTATTAGAAATAGCTAAATGTAGCTCTAACTGAGTATTCTTTATTATTGCAGTAGTGAAGTTGTGGGTGCCATCCCCACCGCAGTTTTTCTCTCTAACCAAGAGTTTCTGCATGACCAAACTATATGTGTTATGGAGTGAATCATGTATGATTGTTATATGTTTATTTTAGCTTTATTTTATGTTACTGCACTATTCTGTTTATGTATAATAGTAAGGTTATTATTGAAGAAAAGTTTTGAAGTACTGATTCACCCCTCCCCTCTCAGTACATTAGTTTTCCATATTGGGCCTAACAACTACCTGATGTAGATCATGATATAAATGAGCTAACATACAAACACCCCAAGCATATCGAGTACGATGGTGCATCATACTTAGAAGAATCTCACCCCATCCAACGGAAAAACCTTGTGATCTCCTATCAGGACATATAAATCCTCCAATCAAACCAGCAAGAATCATAGGCAGAGCCTCATAATACATCACCATATCAACCCATCTGATCTCTCCTCTCATGATGCTCTCATTAGCAAACACGACTCTGCAAGCCTCTATCCCAACTCAATCCTGATAATCATATTGTACAAGCTCACCAGTCACTAGGATATGCAAAATCATGTACACATCCTCTAGAGTCACACTAATCTCACCCGTCGGTAGGTGGAAAGTGTTATGCTCATTGTGCCATCTCTCGGCCAATGTTGTCAACAAACCCGTGTTATGCGTAATCTCAGGTATACACAATAAATGACATAAACCACAGGTATCTATGTGTCTAATCTCAACCTGGGTCAACTCCAACACTAAATGTCGCACTGCCGGTAATTTCTCTCGACACTAGAGAAAATCCAGTTTCTCTTATTTTGTCAAGAGAAATCAATCAAATCAAACCTATTGATCAAATTATCATCTATCAATCGAAACTGAATCAATCAAATCAAATCTATTGATCAAATTATCATCTATCAATCGAAACTGAATCAATTAAATCAAATCTATTGATCAAATTATCATCTATTAATCAAAATTGAATCAATCATCAAATCTATCTATCTATCAAATCAAATTAAAGAAACTTAAGCTATCAAATCATTTTAAAAACTATCAATCATGGTTTTTTTTATCAATCACTAAGTTTACTCAAAACTCTGCTCAGCTCTTACATCAAAAATGAGATCGGTTTCTTAGAGTTACTAAAGCTAATCAAAGTCATCTATCCAATCTATCCAATCTATCCAATCAAGCTAATCAAAGCTACTCAAGCTAATCACTCTATCAATCAAGCTAATCAGAGCTACTAAAGTTAATCAAAGCATCATATCAATCTATCAATCATACAATCATGCAATCAAATCCCTATTTCATCATCAATGCATATTAAACATGTTAAATCTAATCATCAAAGTGATTTTTTAGCTTTTGCACTTACCAAAATTATCAAATTTAAGCAAAAGCGTTGACCAATTGAGCAAATGTGCTAAATCTACATGCAAATGTGCTATCCTAGTGCATATGCACTATCCTTATTAACATTTGCACTAAAACTACAAGCATAAGCAAAATAAATGCAAAAATGCTACCTTTCTGGGCATATGCGCTAACAAATTGAGCGATTGCACTACCCTATGCATATGCGCTAACATTTTGAACATATGCGCTGACATACAAAGCATATGCACTAAATTAAGCATTTGCGCTAAACCTAGTTGCATATGCGCTGAAACAAATTACAAAAGCGCTAATCTAAAATCGAAAAAATCGAAAAAAATCAAAAAACCAAAAAACCGCCTAAAAACATGAAAATTTGAATGAAAACTTAAAAACAAAGCTCGGAATAAACTACATACTGAAAAATCATACTCGGTTGGCCGTTGATATCGCCGAACACGCTCAAATCGATGGTTCTCCATAAGAATCACCATTTTGCCACCTCAGCAAGAATATTTTCTACGCAAAGCTGACAAGGATAACAATGAAGTTAAAATTACCCTTGGGTAATTTTATATTTACTATTTGAAGGGTAATTAATTTTTAAAATGGGGCAATTTAATTTGTTTTTTAAAAATGAATTTAATTGACTGAATTTTTATCAAATTATCACGAGATTAATTGTTCAAACAAGACTTTTCGACAATTTCACGATCAATTTCCTGAGGGGGCACACAATCAAGATTTTTATCTCTATCATGCATTATCGAGACTTGATTTAATCTTTGAAACAATGTTGTCTCGACATCATTTCAAAGAGGGGCAAAATGTATACACCTAAAATTGGCTATGAGCAATTAAATAAATATTCTATATTTATTTAATATTTATCTAATATTTATTCGTCTATTAAATAGTTAATTTGAAAAGATTAATTTATTTGATACATTTCATGTCTTTCTATTAATTAATATTTTATTAATTAATTCATTTATCTTATTCTTCAAATTAATTAAATATCTAATATTTAATTATTCCTTCTAACCAAGTTAATTAAATATCTAATATTTAATTATCTCCTCCAAGCAATTTGTTGGTGTAAATAAATATTCATTATGGATATTATTACACTTTACTTAAGTTAACTTAGGATAATGCATCTCTTCGTAGTTTGGATTTGAGAGACTTAGGGAAGTGTGCACATAGGGATAGAGCTTGTAGGAGAAATTCCACCTTTTGTGGTCTTGTTTTGTTGTTACACTCCACATTCGGTGGGTCATCCACCTCTTGTGGAATATTATATTATTTCTCCTACCTACCCCTAGTATTTCTTACCTACCCTTGTTTCTCATTGAGCCACATGTCATAATTGTGTGCTCGTACATCCATATGGCGTTGCCTATATAAGCAGGCCTATATTCATTGTATTAATGAATCCAGTTGATCATTTGCATATTGATGAGAATACAGTTTTGTTCTTGTCATTCTATTGTCTCTCTTTTTATGCTTTTCATTGTGCCCTTGATCTTGGCAAAATCCTACATGGTATCAGAGCCATTGGGGCTTCATTGATTGGTTTTTGGAGACATCGTGGAGGGCTTCTATTTTCGGATCTAAGGGACTATGTTTTTTGGAGGCATCTTAGAGCGTTTTCGACCTCACCATTGCATTCGGGAAGCTGTTTCCATAAAAATCGAGTATAAATTTGACCTATTTTGGCGTAAATCGATTTTTGGGTGTGGAGGAAATTTTCTACCCAATTCGGGCAATACGGTACGGAATTTTCGGATTTTTTTCAAAAAAAAAAAAAAATTATTTTTTTCTGAAAATTATTTTCCAGTTTGAAAGAAATAAAAAAATTAAAAAAAAAAAAAAAAAATGAAAATTGAAAATTATTTTTGAGATCCATACCTTCTGCCCAGTCAACACCTAGTCAGCATTTTCTTTGGAAATTTTTAGACCCCTCTCTGTTGAGCAGTTTGAAATTTTGGGTCAACTTTGGAAGCCCATAACTTGTTCAATTTTGCTCCTTTTTTGGTGCAATTTTTTTTTATTTGGACTAATTTTCCGTGCTCTTCATAGTGGTGTGGCTATTTTTTGGTTTTGGTGCACAAGTTTTTTGGAATTTTTGGATTCTCTCAGTTGTACCTATCCAATCCTCAATTCTGCAACTTCAAAGGCCTCCTTTGAGCTCATACGACCTCCTTTTCAGGTGTCATTTTTTTTGAAAGTGCATGTTTTTTCATCTACTTTCATAATCTATGATCAAATTTTAGAGATTTTAAGTAGAAATTGTACTTTTAGATATTGGTTTTAGCCTATTTGGTACTTGTAAATTGCTTGGATCTTAGTTTCGATCTCTTTTATTATTAGTTTGAGTCTCTTTTGGCCTTATTAAGGCAGTTGTAAAATTGAAATCAGAAGTCCACTTTGCCACTTTTTGCAAGTGGCTCATTGTACATGCACTAACTATAAAGTTCCAAATCATCACTTTTGGGGGGGTTCTTTGATTGAGTGAATTTGGGGGGGTGTCTTGTGTGATTGTGCCTCTCTTTCCTTGTTCTCTTTCATTTTTGTTGCAATGAGTCCTCATAAATTTCCACCTTTAACTCCACATAATTATGCATCATGGAAAATTAAAGTTTGGAGCAAATTAATGGAAAAATGTCTCACGCATTACATAGATGGAACAATAGCAGCACCACCTGATCCTAAGGCTGATCCTAATGCTCAGTTAGAATGGCTCACTAATAATTGCATGGCTCTTGGAACTTTGCGCAAGTATGTATCAGATGACCTCATCTTTCATATTGAAAAGTGTACTACAATCAAAGATGCTTGGGATATGTTTCAGAAATTGTATGGTCAAGTTGATGAAATCAGAGGTTATAAGATTGACAATGAGCTCACCAACTTGCATCCCAAGAGTTTTGATACAATCCAAGATTATGTCACCAAAGCAAATGAGCTAAGAGCAAAGCTTAAGGATTGTGGAATTGACAAAAAGGATGTTCAATTGATATTCAACTTGTTGGACAAGCTTGCACCAGAATATGCAGCATTTGTGTCTAGCTTCCAAACTCATCGTTTGACAGTAGGGAGTTCTTATATTATGCCTTCATTTGATGCTTTCACAGAAATATTGATATTGGAACAATTTAATTTGTTGAACATGGGGCTTCTCAAGTCTTCAAAGTCCAAGGCTTTGGTGGCTAATCAAGGGAATCAAGGAAGTCAAGGCAAAGATTCCAACAAGAAGAAGAAGCAATCTAAGTCACAGCCACAACAAGAAAAAGGACAATCATCCTCTCCATCTCAAGCTGATTTTTCATCCTCTTCCAAGAAGGGGACACCACCTAAGAAGGATAAACCAACTTGTGCATATTGCAAGATGTATGGTCATGATGAGCATCGATGCCACACCAAGCAAGTTGATGAGTTGACAAATCTTCTCAAGAAAAACAACATCAACTTGCCATCCACCTACACAAAGAAGGATTCATCTCCTTCCTCTTCCTCACAGTCTAAGGGAAAAGGGCAAGCATTTGTGACTACAACAGGTTCTTCACAGCAGTGGATACTTGACTCGGGTGCCTCTTATCACATGGGTTCTATAAAAGAGCAGTTTTCTTCATTGGAGCCATCTAAGGTACCTCACATTTACATAGGTAATGATACACAAGTAGAGGTTGAAGGGAAAGGTTCAGTTGACATGGATGAAGGAACATTTGAGAATGTTCTCTATGTTCCTAACTTGTCTACCAACCTTCTCTCTATCTACCAAATCACTCACTATAGGAATGGGAAAAAGGTTGAGTTTACACCAGATTCAGTTGTGGTAAAGGAACTTGATGATGATGCCTCGGTGGCAGTGGGACAAGTCAATGACAACTCAAGGCATTATTCATTCTCCCACTTTGTGCCAAGTTCACCTTCTAGGGCCTTGCTTACTCAATCAAATTCAAAAAGTAAGATATGGCATGAGCGGTTTGGTCACCTCAACTACCGCTATCTTCAGCAGCTCAGCACTAAAGACATGGTCACAGGTCTACCTCGAATCAGTTTTTCAGAGGGTGTATGTTCAGGTTGTTCCATGGGCAAGCATCCCGAGGAGAAGTTTGATAAAGGGAAAGCTTGGAGAGCTTTGGAAGTTCTTCAACTTGTTCACAGTGATGTAGCAGGCCCATTTCCAGCACATTCATTTAGCAAGGCCCCCTATGTCCTCACCTTCATTGATGACTACTCCCGTTTCACTTGGGTCTACTTTCTTATTCATAAGAGTGAAGTATTTGACAAATTTTAGGACTTCAAGACTCCTGTGGAGAAGCAATCTGGGAAAGTGGTCAAGATTCTTCGCACAGATAATGGAAGGGAATATGTGAACAAAAGACTTGAGGATTTTTGTACATTTGAGGGGATTGATCTTCAGCATTTTGTCGCATACACTCCACAATAGAATGGAGTTGCAGAATGCAAGAATAGAACTCTCAAAGAAATGGCTAGATGTATGATACATGCACGTTCTCTTGATCCTGCCTTTTGGGCAGAGGCTATCAGTTGTGCCACACACATCTAGAATTGGGTTCATCACAAAGCTTTGCAAGGTATTACTCCTTTTGAAGCTTGGGCCGGTAGGAAACCGATTGTGAGACATTTTAGAGTCTTTGGGTGTCCAGCATGGGCTCGCATACCTCCACAAAAACGCAAGGCATTGGAACCTCAGAGTCGGCCTTGCATATTTGTTGGATATCCTGAGGGTGTTAAGGCATATAGATTGATGGATCCTGAGACACATGAGGTGTTCATTGAGAGGAGTGTTCACTTTGAGGAAAGCTCTCCTAGCTTAGCCTCTCTACCTCCTCCACCTTACTCCATTGTGGATAGTGATGTTAGTGATTCAGATGATGAGACTCCTTCAACTCCGACTCGCAGGGTTACACCTCCGCAGGGTCCACTTGTAGTTGAAGAGCCTCGTTCTCCACCTCCACCTAGACCTCATTGGGCTCGACAGACACTTGAGTCTGTGGGTTCTCTTGTTGGGGATCCTTCAGATACACGGAGAACTCGATCGCAGCATCAGGATCTACCACATGCATTCATTGCTACTGCTTTCGATCCACAAACATTTAGGGAAGCATCTGGGGTTCCTGAGTGGAACCAAGCTATGGAGGAAGAGTATAGTTCCTTGATGAGGAACAACACATGGGATTTAGTCCATCTCCCTAAGGGGAGAAAGATGGTTCGATGTAAGTGGATCTATCAGACCAAGTTTTCAGCGGATGGTAGTGTAGATAAGTATAAGGCTCGGCTTGTTGTGAAAGGTTTCTCTCAGGTTGCAGGTGTTGACTATACTGAGACCTTTTCACCCATAGCCAAGATGAACTCCATTCACTTGACACTTGCTATTGTTGCAACTCATGGTTGGGTTGTCCATCAGATGGATGTGAAGAGTGCTTTTCTTCATGGTGATCTTGATGAGGAGATTTATATGGAGCAGCCACAGGGTTTCATCCAGGATACTTCCTTGGTTTGCAAACTAAGGAAATCTCTCTATGGCCTTAAGTAGGCCCCCAGGGCTTGGTATGCCAAGATGGATTCCTTTCTTCTCTCAGCAGGGTTCACCAGGTGTCATTCTGATCCGAATGTCTACATTTTGCGCCAGGATGACTCTCACTTGATACTTGTGCTCTATGTTGATGACTTGATCATTACAGGGAGTACCACATCCATCATTAGCAGGGTCAAATCAGCTTTGCATGACAGATTTGCTATGACTGACTTGGGTCTTTTGCACTACTTTCTCGGGATCAAGATTTCACAGTCACCTTCTGGGATTACACTATCGTAGCCCAAGTATGATCTTGATCTACTTGCACACTTTCATATGGCTGATTGTAAGCCTGCCTCGACTCCCTTTCTTTCAGGAGTCAAGCTTGAGGCTCAGTATTCTTCTCCACCAATTGATGCCACTTTGTATCGTCAGCTTGTGGGTAGTCTCATCTACTTGACCCATACACGCCCTGATATTTCATTTGCAGTTGGCATGGTTTCCCGCTTCATGCAGGAACCACATGAGCTTCATTGGAAAGCCGCTAAACGCATCCTTCATTACATCCAGGGTACACATCACTATGGGATTCACTATGCAGCAGGCACAGGACTTTGCTTGGTTGGTTACACAGACTCCGATTGGGCTGGTGATCTTAATGATCATAAGTCTACTTCCGGTTATAGTTTTCACCTTGGTTTAGGCCCCATTTGTTGGCAGAGCAAGAAGCAACATGCTATTGCTCTCTCTTCGACTGAGACTGAGTATCGAGGCACTGTTAACACAGCGACTAAGACCATTTGGCTCTAGCAGATTCTCACAGAGTTTGGATTCACCACTCCACGGCCGACAGTTCTACATTACGACAATCAGAGTGCTATTGCAATCTCGAAGAACCCGGTCTAGCACCAACAGGCCAAACACATCGAGATTCATATGCACTATATCCGACAGCTGTTTCAGGAGCAGGTCATTGATTTGCAGTATTGTCCTACAACGGAGCAGGTTGCTGACATATTCACCAAACCTTTCGTCGAGAGTAAGTTCTAGCAGTTGCGAGCTCTCTTGGGGGTGCAGGATTTGTCATTAGGGGGGGTCAACTGACTTCTCCTTCCTCTTTTATGAGGGGGACTTTTTCCTCTTTAAGGTTTTGTCCTTCTTCTTTGAGAGTCTTTTGTACATTCATCTCTCTTTTGGTGGGGAGTTTTTTCCCACTAGGTTTTCTCCCTTTCTCCATTTGTGAGAGATTGCTTTGCATAGTTTAGCTTGCATTTGCATTTTGTAGATGGGTACCTATCATGGCCTAGCAGCCGAAACCCATCTTGCATTGTTGGTTTGAGTCTTCATTCCCCTAAGTTGCACTTAAGGGAGAGTGTTGGTGTAAATAAATATTCATTATGGATATTATTACACTTTACCTAAGTTAACTTAGGATAATGCATCTCTTCATAGTTTGGATTTGAGACACTTAGGGAAGTGTGCACATAGGGATAGAGCTTGTAGGAGAAATTCCACCTTTTGTGTTCTTGTTTTGTTGTTACACTCCACATTCGGTGGGTCATCCACCTCTTGTGGAATATTATATTATTTCTCCTACCTACCCCTAGTATTTCTTACCTACCCTTATTTCTCATTGAGCCACATGTCATAATTGTGTGTTTGTACATCCATATGTCCTTGCCTATATAAATAGGCCTATATTCATTGTATTAATGAATCCAGTTGATCATTTGCATATTGATGAGAATACAGTTTTGTTCTTGTCATTCTATTGTCTCTCTTTTTACGCTTTTCATTGTGCCCTTGATCTTGGCAAAATCTTACACAATTAAATATCTAATATTTAATAGTTATTCTCCTATCCTATAGTCTCAAATATTAAATAATTCTTAAATTATTTAATCCCTTATCCAACTCATCCCTCCATCTCCACTTCATCTTCCCTTTGCCAACTCATCAAACATGTGGCTAAGGAAATTAATATTTCTTAAATATTAATTCATGATTTATCTCCAACCTCCAAACTTAATAAAAATTGTGTACGTACACATATTTCATAACCATCTTCTATATTCTCTCCAACACCCCCTACATCTTAGGAAGGACTTGAGTCCACTTGTCCTACCATGCCTAAATTTCCTCCAACCATCCCTAGATTCTCTCAGTCAGTAACCCAGTCAAGGTGAGATGAGTGACACTTGTCTTCTCCTTCCCCCTTTCTCTCAACCTTCACCTTTGCTCACAGCCATCCAAATCTACAAATCTGCTCAGGACTGTTGATTTGAGCCACATCATCTAATCTTCTCAAGGTCTATAAAATCAAGAGCTTCAGTTGAGAGAGTTAATCTTCAAGTTAGACTTCAAGAGACTACAAGTGCATTTTGCAAGCCAATCTTATGCATCCCTGAGTTTTGAAGCAAATAGCAATTATCATTTAGCATAATCATGTAGCATTTGCATATCATAGTATCAGTTAACTACAAGTTATCAGTCCATTCTTCATATGCCATCTTGGAAGCCAACAGTGCATTGTCTGAGAGCACACCATCTGCAACCAGGAACAGTGGAGTTAGGACACAATGAGACATAAATCATGAAGGTAAAATATTAGTATTTTATTTCATATATACTTCATGTAGTTTCATTGGTTGAATTTGGATTTCCTGTAGCATTTCCATTGGTATTTTGTGAAACTAACTTATTACAGGTAACATTATGAGGATGAAGTTCAAGCTCACACACATATAATATATGTAATATATAATGTGTATATACATATAATATATGTAATATATAATATGTGTATAATATGACATTGTATATATAATATATTTATATACATATAATATATTTATATACATATAATATATGTATATATATAATATATTAAACGTATATATTTTTGTGTGTATATTGAATAGGAGGAATAGGGTTTGAAATTGAACCACGGGTGTATTACTGTGACAAACAAGGAAACCTGTAGCAATATTCTTCTCAAATGTGTTTTTAATGAGCAGAACAGATGTGGAAAATAGTGTCAAAAAGCAACATGATGAGTCAGAGTACCTGCAATATGTTTTTCAGAAGAAAACAACAGGTAGGAAGAGAAAGAGGGAGAGCAATACAGATGATATCCTGTAGAATGCTAGTGGTGGGTATGCGAGAGTTCCCATGTTGCTAGACAACGTTTGTCACCTAAAGAAATTAAATTTTGTTGTATGCATGGAAGTGGTAGTATATGATGATCATCACTTGTCAAACAACTTGGAACGATACATACCCATGAAAGAAATCAAGTGTGTAATTCCTATAGTCACAATCGAGATCAGTCTTAAAACCTTGCAAATTTAATAGCATCATATGTTTTAGAACTTAGGCAGTACTCCTAGGGTTAGGTCAAGCTCTTACACTTGCTTTTTAGTGAAGCCTCGTTGTTTGTTCGCTTGGAGTCTTGTTGTATGATGTTCTATTCATAACTTTAAATTTAATATATCATTTTATTAGCCCACCATATGACTCCTTAGGTGCCATTAGAGGTCGTATTGTTTCCTAAGAGGTCATATGGTATCCTGTGACCCCTTAAGACCCCTCCTCTTTCCCTCCCCCCTACTCTCCCCCCTCTCCCTCTCTCTCTCTCCCTCTCCCTCCCTCTACCTCTCTCAACCTTCCCTCCTCTCTCTCTCTCTCTCTCTCTCTCTCTCTCTCTCTCTCTCTCTCCTCTCTCTCTCTCTCTCTTCTCCTCTCTCTCTCTCTCTCTCTCTCTTCCTCTTCCTCTACCTATCTCCCTCTCCCTTCCTCCATACCCCTTCTTCTCTCCCACCCCCCCCCTCTCTCTCACTCTCTCTCTCTCTCCTCTCTCTCTCTCTCTCTCTCTCTCTCTCTCTCTCTCTCTCTCTCTCTCTCTCTCTCTCTATCTCCCTCTACCTCTCTCTCCCTCTCTCTACCTTCCCCCTCCCCCCCCTCTTATCTCCCTCCCTCTACCTCTCCCTTCCCCCCCCCTCTTCTCTCCCTCTCTCCCTCTCTCTCCCTCTCCCCTCTCCCTTTCCTCTCCTCCTCTCCCCTCTCCCCTCCCTCTCCCTTCCTTCCCCCTCTTCTCTCCCCCTCTCTCTCTCTCTCTCTCTCTCTCTCTCTCTCTCTCTCTCCCTCTCCCTCTCCCTCC